>NC_028351.1:29755078-29756457 GCF_000741045.1 Vigna radiata var. radiata | reverse complement strand
CAAAAACTCTTCCATTTTACGAAACTGGCCATTTAACGCATTTAATCGATTAATATTAGTGTTAATCGATTAAAATAAGTACAACGGCTAGTTTTTCAAATCAGAAACCTCCAACGACTAGTATTAATCGATTATTCTCGGGATTAATCGATTAATTAATCGATTAAAACTTGCTTTAATCGATTATTCCAAAGCTGATTGGGTTTTGGCTTCTGCAGCGATTTTAATCGATTATATCAAGGATTAATCGATTAAAACGGGAAAGTTTTTATTCTAAACAACAAATACAAAATATAAAGGTACACGAATCAAAACCTACTACAAATCTAAGTCCTAAACAATTAAACTACAATTATTACAAAAGCTTTTCATAACAAAAATAAGTCTTCAAAGGATCTTCATGAATCTTGACTTGATTTGGGCATCATCAAAACTTCATCTTCGTCATTTTGCTAACATTCTCCCCCTTTTTGATGATGATCACTTGAGCTTCTTCATCTGAATCACTTGAGCTTGTTGAGCTGGAAGCATTGTCTTCCCACGCTATGTAAGCTTTCTTTTTCTTCAAAAACTTTCTTCCTTTCTTTTCTTCACTTTTCTTGTTCTTTGGACATTCAGTTTTCATGTGTCCTCTTTCGCCACATCCATAGCATTTAACACTTGAAGGGGATTCTTGATTTTCTCTCCTTTCTTTGCGAAATTTGTCCTTACCTTTTGCCTTCATAAACTTGGCAAATTTCTTTATCATGAGGCTCATGTTCTCCTCATCATCAGAATCATCATCTTCAAAAAATTTTGAAGTCTTGCCTTTTGAGATCTCGGACTTGAAAGCTAGTGTCTTCCTTTTACCTTGATCTTCTTCAGTGTTGACGGATTGGCAAGCGTACCAAATCGTTCAAGTAATATAAATGGTAAGACCAAGTATCATTTTCCCAAGAGACTCGAAAGACCTTATCGTTCGTGTGAATTAATACCGTAAGACTTGAAAATAAAAATTAATAAATTGGTTTTGAGAACAAAATATAAACATGCAAAAGAGAATGATTCAATTGACAAAAGAAAACATTGCATGAATGGAGTTGTTGGGGGTCTACAATTTCATCTAATCCGCTCTCTCTTATCTACTCCTCTTGAATTATTAGTTTGATTAATTAATTGTCATGCAACTTTCTTAGCCTACCCTTAACCCGACCCCTAGGCGAAAAGAGTCTAATACTAATTACTGGCTTGCTATCCCTAGCCTCCCCTAGCAATTAATACAGCATTATAGAACGGTTTTTAAAAGAAATTGATTGTCCTACTCCTATCCCTAGGTGGTATTGCAAAATCAAGGAATTACTCACCAGTTCATGACATTACTGTACGTCCCTGTATCAATA
>NC_028351.1:29751978-29754283 GCF_000741045.1 Vigna radiata var. radiata | reverse complement strand
TGCAAAACAAGCATAATAACGCTAACAACAACTTTTGACTCTCTACAGACTCATTTATTGAGTTTTGCTTGATTCTAAGCTCATTCCAAGTAGTAAAGGGCGTAATTTGGTCTAATTTGACATATGAAAATTACTGATGAGCTGCAGCTCTCCTCGGACGCTTCCTTGGTACTGCCCCTGCTGCTCCTGCTGCTCCTGCCTCAACACAAAACTGGTGGAAGTAAGCTGCATCAATGGCATTCCTAAGTCTCTCATATGGGGGAACTGCACTGTTCACCCCAGCCTGCTGGCACAGAAAAGTGATCAAAGATGGATTCCCCAATGGCATCCTGCTACTAACTGTCATAGCACAACTTCTAATCTCATCGACAATGATTTGGCCGACATTTACCTACATCTGTCTCATCAAGCAGAAGATGAGACGAACCCTGTGCATCGTGATATCCGAGATGTGGGAGCAAGGTTGGATGTTGGCATGTGTGAACACCATCCAGTATCGAGCCAAAGGTATCATATCCAACCTCCTAATGTTGACCGGTGCCCCACTAGAGTTAGGCTGAAAATGCCTTCCAGGGAGACACACAACCCTCTCAATATCAGCAATGTCACCACACAGACCAGTGGCTGCCGCATACTGGCACTGCTCCCCTGGCCACTCTGTGCCCAAAAAGTTGTTAATAGTATCGGGGTCATAACTAATAATATGCCCCTTCACAAAGCTCCTATATCTGCCATCAGCCGCTCCTCCTCTGGGCACAGCGTTGGTGTAGAATTCTTTCACCAACTCGACACTGGCAGGTGCAGGGTAAGTTGTCAACTTCTCCCAGTCTCTCCTCAAAATCTCCTCTCCAAATTCAGGAGCCAAGTGAGGGATGAAGGAAGCTTTCCTCTCCATCAGCAACCTCCTTTCTTGCACAGTTGCATAATGGTCCTCATGTTGCTTGGAGAGGAACCTCTGAGAGTCAAATCCTCTCGAACTTTCTGGCATCTTCCTTTTACTACCAGTATTTCTTCCTCTGCGTGATGCTGACGCCATTTCTGCAATAAATACAATTTGCCACAAACCACAGAAATCTATTGTTAGGAGTTAATGCATCAATAAACACTTTCAAACCCAACATAATTTACAACTGGTGATGCACAGGTTTCCCCTTTCGCTATGCAAAACATTCAACAAAAACACAGCAGACCGCCCAACGTCAAAGAGGCTTACCACCCGGCGATATGCATCAGTTTGAATACCGCCTGGCGGCAAAGGCCTACCGCCCGGCGGTGCGAGGGGTTTTTAAAAATTTTTCACCAAATCAACCCTAATCTCCACTCAAATGCTAATTCCTACCATGCAAACTAATTTCAAACAACTTAATCGGTCCAAAATAGTTCCTACTTCAACAATCCATGCAAAGAATCTCAAAACCCTAAGTTACCAAATTCCTAAGCATGTTCATCATCAATTTCAAAATTAGGAACTAACAAATGAAATTACACAACTTACTTGAGTGGAGATGTGAATGCTTGCAACAAATCCTTAAATTGATGAAGGAGAACTCTAAATGCACACTCCCACCAAGAAAAACCCCAAATTTGAGCAAGAAATTAAACTTTTTGTGAGTGGGTGGTGAGAAAGTGTATAGAAATCTATTTAAAACCCTCTTGAAAGTGCAAATCTAGATCAAGAATGCAAGGAGACCGCCAGGCGAAAATCAAAGGGGCAAAGCAAAGTGAAGAAAACTTGAAAACACCCAGCTTTTAAAAAGCTCGGGTTTTAGTTTTCGCCGCCACCGCCAAGCGGCAAAGTGTGGTACCGCCCAGCGGTGGGTGGTAATTTCCCTTACCACTTTTTTTGCTTGCCTTCCTGTGATTTCTCCTGGTGGCTTCTGATCGTTGCCCTAAATTTTTCACTTTCAAGATTTTCCTCACTCAAATGCACAAGCACACAAAAAATGAATTAAGACAGAATTTGGAAAACAAAAACAAACACAGAAATTCACAAGTATGTACAACAATTGGGATAGTCCCCATAAACACCCATCAGTAGGTGTTCAATTTATTCATGCTTGGTATTTTCTTCTTCTTCTTCTTTATGCTAAATCTCTTCAAAAAGTTGATCGGACCAAGCATATGTTTCCAGGCTTCAATCATAGGAGCCTTAATCTCCAATTTCTCGAAGATCTCCATGAAGTACTTGAACCTATTTTCCCTCCTATAATTTTTCTTTTTATGAGGAAGGAGATTTTCATATGACCTTTTCTTCTTTCCTTTCTTCCTCTTTTTCTTGATTTTCTTCTCCCTTAACTTTCTCTTT
>NC_028351.1:29732998-29751073 GCF_000741045.1 Vigna radiata var. radiata | reverse complement strand
AAGAAAACAATGGATGAATGGAGTTGTTGGGGGTTTACAATTTCATCTAATC
Source organism: Vigna radiata var. radiata (assembly GCF_000741045.1). NCBI lineage: Eukaryota > Viridiplantae > Streptophyta > Magnoliopsida > Fabales > Fabaceae > Vigna > Vigna radiata. Next base: position 29,751,021 of record NC_028351.1, on the reverse strand, counting down.
TGCTCTCTCTTATCTACTCCTCTTGAATTATTAGTTTGATTAATTAATTGTCATGCAACTTTATTAGCCTACCCTTAAGCCGATCCCTCGGCGAAAAGAGCCTAATACTAATTACTGGCTTGTTATCCCTAGCCTCCCCTAGCAATTAATACAGCATTATAGAACGTAAGTTAAAAGCATTTGATCGTCCTACCCCCATCCCTAGGTGGTATTGCAAAATCAAGGAATTATTCACCAGTTCATGACATTACTGTACGTCCCCGTATCAATAAAGACAAACATCAGTTATCGAATGAGTTAAACGATAAAGGCATTAAGCACAGATGAGAACCCAACAATTCACAATCAAAACATGTGGAAACCATATAAATAATCAAGAGTTTCAATAAAAGAGAGTATCAAATGATTACATTGTTTCCCCCAACAACAATAGGGTTTAGTTCACCATTTTCATGGTAAATCTAGATGAAAAATGGAAGAAGAATGGAAAAGCAAACCCTAGAAAAGATGAAAAGGAGCCTAAGCATCCAAGAGATCCTCTCCAGAGAACAAAATTAGGTTTGGTCATCCCCTTCTGTCAAAAGAATGCATCTAAACTCGAAATAGGGGTATTTATAGGTGAGGAGCACAATAGAAAACAGGCCCAAGCCCAGCAGACAACCGCCCGGCGGAACAAGTGTGGCGCCCGGCGGTTTCCCACAAATCGCACCACCGCCCGACGGTAAGTCTACCGCCTGGCGGTTTCCCTCAAAACCGCCCAGCGCCAGCGCAAGTGCCTAATCCTCGCCCTAGACCGCCCGGCGGTGTAAGTTGCTGCCGGACGGTGCATCGACTCTTCAATTCTTCAATTTTCTTCTCTTTTCTTGAGTCTACGACCTTTATCTTCATTTCCATTCTTCACTTTCTCAAACATACTACAAAACAATGCAAAACAAGCATAATAACGCTAAAAACAGCTTTTGACTCTCTACAGACTCATTTATTGAGGTTTGCTTGATTCTAAGCTCATTCCAAGTAGTAAAGGGCGTAATTTGGTCTAATTTGACATTTGAAAATTACTGTTTTTCAACCTTCATCATTCAGCAGTTAGTCTTCTAAACTTAAGCTCATGCTCACAGAGTTTTCCAAACAGAATTGGCATCAACATTTGAGTGAGATTTTGAAACTCCAAAATGGCAGTCACTTTTGGTTGCCAAGACCTGTCCAATGATTTTAGAATTTTAACATTTAAATCATCAGTGTCAAAAGTCTTACCCAACCTTGTCAAGTGGTTCACTATGTGAGTAAAACGCTTTTGAACATTAGAAATTGTTTCTCCAAGTTGCATTATGAACATCTCATACTCCTGAATGAGAGTGTTCTTTCTTGCACGTTTCACATCCTCTGTTCCTTGATGTGTGACTCTAAGAACTTCCCACATTTCCTGTGTTGTCTTACACACTGAAATTCTATAAAATTCATCAAGTACATCAGCAGATGAAATAATATTACGAGCTTTAATATAAAACTGAGCTCGTCTATTTTCTTCAGTAGTCTAGTTAAAATATGGTTTTTCTACCTCTACACCATCAACTGTGCTTTTTGGAATAAAAGGACCATTTTGTATAGCTTCCCAGATGCCTCTCTCAACAGACCCCATAAAAATTTTCATTCTAACTTTCCAGAACGCATAGCTATCACCAGTAAAAAGTGGTCGTCGGTTTATAGAAACACCCTCGGCATATACAAGATTTTGAGTGTCATCACCGGCCATTTTCGCAATTTTTGAAAACCTATCAATGCAAGCTCTGATACCAATTGTTGGAACAATCGGTATCGTTCTGAGAGTATAACGCAGTGGAATACAACTAAGGTTAGCGGAAAGCGTGTTCGGTCACTTTTGTAAATTAAAATGGTCAGTTTTAAAATTAAATATTCTAAGAGAAACTTTATCGAACAGTTGATATGCGTAAAATGTAAAGAGTGTAGGGAATAGAAAAATCACACGAGTAATTTTTATATTGGTTCAATTCAAAAGAATCTACGTCCAGTCGTTAATCACTATAAAAAGTGATTAACAATTCCACTAAAAAAGTGTTTCTCAGATTACAAAAAATAGTGAATAAAAAACTGATAAATAACCTTCCTTCGACGAACGAACCAGAAGATGAACACTCTGGCAACTCGAAGAGAACCACCCCGACTATCGACACACGAAACGCGAGCTTCTCCTATTCATGAGACCAAGCAAGGGAACTTGAACTATAGCTTTTGAGAACTTCCTCTGAGAATCAGTATTCTGCAAAGCTTCTGTTCAACAACGTTACTTCTGAAATTTTCAGAAGTCCAATATATAGCCAGATACTCTGAATATCAAAGGTCAGGTCCCANCTGCCACTAATAATCGATTATTCAAGTCCATTACAGGTTTTCCAAAATATGATAATTGATTATGTGAGGTGATAATCGATTACTCCTGAAAGACTCTTGATAATTGATTATTGCTTAACATAATCGATTATTTCAGTACAAAATACAATTTTTACAAGATTTGAAGACTTTCCTATTACACTTATTTTCTACAAAGTGGTCTTAAACATTTCTAATACTTTCTTCAGGTAAAAAATCTTGTAGCATCATCAAAATTAATTTCTTCAATATTTACTAATGCTCCTCATTGGTAACAGGTTGGGGTCTGGTGACCCAAAGCGAACAATGTCTTACCATGTGTGGAGATCTATATGTGTCGAACCTTCCCCAACAGTGGCATCAAAGCCCATGGATCGGGTCTGGTGACCGGGCTCAGACGAGTACGCCCCCCCATGATCAGGTGAGCCAGGTAGGAGGCTAGTGGCAGATTGCCGGATGAATCATGAGAGGTGGGGAGAGCAAGAAATGCTCAAGTGTTGTGACCATGGATCGTGAAAGAGGGCAAAAGAGAAATGCTCCGTGTTGACCATGGTGTACTCGGGATGACAAGACCATAAGACTTTCGCGGCGAGGGAGGAAGGAGACCATAGTCCTTTGTTTGAGGGAGGATGTTGGAGTGCAAAAAAAGTCTCATATCGTGTAAAAGAAGGGCTGGTCAACGGTTTATATACACATAGATACCTCCAATGGTAATAGGCCTTTTGGAGTGGTACCAAAAGCACACCCGTGAGGGCTTGACCCAAAGCAGACAATGTCTTACCATGTGTGGAGATCTATGTGTGTGCCGAACCTCCCCCAACAGTTAAATGTTTGATGACCTGTGATATTGACGTGCAGAGTTTTTTTAAAGGTGGCACTAAGAGACCATTTTACGTGGCATTTGATAAAAAAAAAATTTAAAAATTGGGTTTCGAAAACTCCACCACCAGCGTGCATCTCGAACACCTCCATTATCATCCCAACTTCCTCTTCCTCCCTTCCGTCGCTCCCTAGCATGATTTAGGGTATGTCATGAAAGTTAACACCCCGTCTCCAATCACAACTTTTATGGAACCAACCATCTTTGATTTTTTTCTTCACCCCTTTGGAAAATTGAAGAGAAAATTTAGAATTGGAGAAGGTATGCGTCAATTAACCGGTGATAGTGGTATCAGAGAGTGATGGAGCAGTGGCGATAGCAGAGGGAGAAAGAGAAGAAAACGTGTTTGTGAGGATGAATGGGAGATAAAGTAAGGGGATAATTAAGAAAGCATGGATCTTTGATGTTCACGGAGAATGTTGAAGAAAATGCGAGTGATTCACCTAATCAATGGTAGGTGTCGTCCAACATGGGGCGTAACCAAAAACAGACAGGCTCTGCCAAAACAACCTGCGGTAACCCGAAAGAGAAGACTTTGCGGCATCTATGATGTCGACGGCTAATAACTTTTCGTTGCGGCTAGTTTGGAAGGTTTGAAACTATATTTTGGCTGTCAGATCTCTAAAGGAAGTTTTGCTGTTTTGGAGAGAATGCAGAATGTCAGTTTAAGTTTTGGAAGGGGAAAGGGAAAGGTGGAGTTGAAATTTTCACATGACTCTATGCAATATAAACTTCAGCTTTCATACGAGAACATTTGGAAGGTTAAGCCCATGGGATAAAACTACACGTTGTCTCCTTGTTTTAGGTAGTCAAATTTATTTTTTATTAGCTTAAGACAAATTTGATTTCTTAGTGAACTTAGCTGTTGAATTGGTCCGATGAAATGGATTTGAGGTTCCTTACAATAAGAGATGGTGGCGCTTCGTAGGTTCCATGGAGATTCAAAAGTCTCACGTTTTGTGTCTAGCGCGATTTAGGGTTCATGGCTAATTTGGGGGTTTTCAGATTTGTGATTCTATTTTCTCTTTATAGGTTTCAAATAGTTTAATGGAGAAGAAAATATATGATGATGAGTTCGGTTGTGGGGCGAAGAGCTTTAGCACTGGTTACGTTGGTCATGGTTGCGATTTGCCCTCGCGGTACTGGATGGAAGGAGATGAATTAAAGCAAACATGACGGTGTCACGATTTTAATTTTGTGGTTACTTGATTACAAGTTGATGGTGCACAAGGAAGATGATGGTGGTTCTGAGACGCGATTGGGTTCTCTAATGATGGTTCTAGGTGGTGCTTGACTGTAATGGAAGATGACTTTTTTAAAAAAAAATTAATCAAAATGTTAAAATGTTTTTAAATTCCACGTAGAGTTCTCTGACGCCATGTTTAAAAAATTGTCCAATCATTATCACACGTTATCAAAAATTTAACTCCGTTAAGCCAATTTAACTTCAGGGACCTAATTGATTCAAATTAGTACTATTTAGGACTCAATTGAGAATTTTAAAAAATTAGAAATCGAACTGGTAAAAACCTACATAGGGTTTAACAAAAAAGCATCTTCTGTTTAAGAAAAGAAGAAGATTTAAGCGAGGAGAGAGATGGGAGTTTTCATAGAGGGAATTAAACGAGGAGATGGAGCCGCACTCTGACTTTAAAAAAGTTGACATTCGTTTTATAAGAAGAAAGAAAAGGGGTTTTACAAAAAATAGATTTTATTTATTTATTAAAAGAAGTTAAGAACGCTTAACATCATCTAAGAGTACACTAAGTCAACGCTACCAACAATTAATTCATTTAACAATAATTTTAAGTTTTTAATTTTTTTTTTATGAAAAAGGTTAAAAACCTTTTACATTACGTTACAACCGATTTAGTTCAACAGTATCAAAATTTGTCCTACACTAATATTTAATATTTAAAAGTTAGTTTAATGATAATACATCAAGGAAGAAGTAGTACAATTGTTTTATTTTTTCACTTTCAATGAAAAGTTACACTTTTAAGCATATTTTCTTGTTGTGTTCATACATGAGAACTCTCGGTAGATAGCCTTTCTAAATAAAAAACGTTGCATTACAAACCTAACCAACCATCTATCTATGATAACAATATTTATGTTTTGGTGACATGAGAATAATCTAAGAGAGAGCTCTAGAATATGAAGTTAGGGTTAAGGTTATAAAGAAAGAAAGTAGGAAACAATTTGTCTTATTAATTTTGAATGAAACATGAGAGATATATATAAAAGAGAGAATCTATAATTCTGCTATTTTATTTCTATAAATATTCTATAATAATGTAACATTATTAATGTAATTATTCTATAATAATGTAACATTATTACTACAAATCAACTATAATAATAACAATATATTCTCTCAATGATCTTGGGATATCATTTATTTTCTAACACTCCCCTTCAAGTTGGAGAGTGAATATCAAGAACTCCCAACTCGCGCTTCATGATAGAGAACACTTCTTTTCCAAGTGGTTTGGTGAACACATCGGCAAATTGTTCAACTAAAGGTACATATTTAGTTGCAACTGAGCCATCTTGAATCTTATCACAAATGAAGTGACAATCCATCTCTAAATGTCTAGTTCTTTCATGGAAAACCGAGTTAGCTGCAATGTGTAAGGCTGCTTTATTGTCACAATATAACAATGCCGGTTTAGGATGCAATATCCGTAAATCTTTCAACAATGACCGTAACCAAGTCAACTCCCAACAAGTACCCGTCAATGCTCTATATTTAGCTTCTGCTGAGGATAAAGAAACCATCTTCTGCCTTTTTGTTTGCCAAGAGATAAGGGAAGATCCCAAAAAAACACAATAACCTATAGTTGATTTTCGGGATACTAGGCAACCACCCCAATCTGAATCACAGAAAGCACGCAAAGATAAATCATTTTGTGAACGGAAAAACAAACCTTGACCTGGATTATTTTTTAAATATCGTAGCACACGCATCGCAGCTTTCATATGAGGCTTGCATGGAGCGTGCATGAATCTACTCAATATGTGTACCGCAGAAGTGATATCTTGACGGGTAATTGTCAAATAAATCAAGCGACCAACAAATCGGGTGTATATTGACGGGTCCTTTAATAATTCCCCTTCATCAAAAAACTTTATATTTTGTTCCATGGGACAATCCACGGGCTTAACTCCAAGATACCCACCATCTTTAAAAATTTCCAAAGCGTATTTCCTTTGTGATATGAAGATACCTTTCTTAGAATGAGAGACCTCAATATCCAGAAAAAAATTTATGATCACCAAAATCATTTATCCGAAAACGATTGTGTAGAAATTGTTTAAGATTTGATATTGCAATAGGATCATTACCAGTTATGAGAATATCATCAACATAGATCAACAAAGTTGTAAAAGACTTGCCTTTTGTACATGTAAACAATGAGTAATCTGTTTTTGATTGAATAAAACCAACACTTTGAATAGCTGTAGAGAATTTGGCAAACCATTGACGAGATACTTGTTTTAATCCATATAAGGACTTGTTGAGGCGACACACAAGATTCTCCCTTTGTCGTTGAAAACCCGAAGGAAGGGACATATAGATTTCTTCAAAAAGATCACGATGAAGAAAAGCATTATGGACATCAAGCTGATGAAGAGACCAATGTTGAGGAGCAACCAAAGCTAATAAATAGCATACTGTAACCATTTTAGCAGTAGTTGAAAAAGTGTCATGATAATCGATATCTTCTAGTTTGGTATATCCTTTTGCAACTAGACGCGCCTTATACCGTTCAAGAGAACCATCAGATTTGCGCTTGATTTTGTATACCCAACGACAACCAATAGCCTGCTTTCCAGGAGGAAGAGTCGTGATAGACCAAGTATTATTGGCCTCTAAAGCAACCAACTCATATTTCATTGCCTTTTGCCAATGAGTGTGAGAAATAGCTTGATCATAATATGTAGATTCAATCATTAGTAATAACGGCAAGAAAAGAACGATGTTGAGGTGTGTAACAATCATAAGAGATAAAATTGTAGAAAGGATATTGTGTACCTTTATTTGGAAAACATGATGGGGATGACAATGGGTCGGGAGACACTACCTGATTGCAAATATAATCTCGCAAAGTTGTAGAAGGACCATGAGATCGTTGAGAACGACGCAAGGGAACCATAGGTGGGGAAGTAATGGGAGGCACGATTCTGTTTTCTTTAGGTGCTAGTTGAGTGTATGAAGGACTCTCAAATGGAGGATTATCTGGGATAACATTAGGTATGATAGGGTCTAGGGTGGTTGGAGGAGTATCAATGGATTCATACGGAAAAATAGCGTCATGGAAGACAACATCACGACTAGTGAAGACTTGGTGAGTTTCAAGATCATATAACTTGTAAGCTTTTTGGCAAAGAGGGTAACCAAGAAGAACACATCTTTGGGCAAGAGGAGCAAACTTATGAGAAACATGAATATTAGTAGCATAAGCAAGACATCCAAAAACTCTAATGTGTGAATAAGAAGGGATTTTACTATATAGGCGCTCAAAAGGTGTCTTGTGTGAAAGAAGAGGTGTAGGCAACCGATTAATTATATGGACAGTAGTGGAAACACATTCTGCCCAAAATTGTAAAGGAAGATGAGTTTGAAAATGAGTTCGTGCTGACTTAAGGATATGTCTATGTTTGCACTCGACAACCCCGTTTTGTTGAGGTGTGTAAGTGCAAGAATGTTGGTAAGTGGTACCTTATTGTGTAAAAAAATCTTGCAGAGAAAAAATTTCCTTTCCATTATCAACCTGAATATTGGCTATATTGGTATTAAATTGAGTTTTGACAAAAGAAAAGAAATTTATAAGATGTTGGGTTTCACTTTTATGGTGCATAAAAAAAACCTAAGTAAAAGCGAGAAAAATCGTCCACAATAGTCAAAAAATACCTAGCACCAGAAAGAGAAGGAATTTTATATGGTCCCCAAATATCACAATAAAGTAATTGAAAAGGTTTAATTGAAGAAATAGAACTAATTGGAAAAGGAAGTCGTGTCTGTTTTGCAAGAGTACAAACATCACAAGTTTTATTTGACTCTAAAGAGAGATTTAACAAAGTTTTAGCCATGAAGTCTAATCTAGATGGAGATAGATGTCCTAGTCATCGATGCCATAAGGTAGCAGAAGTGTTTGAAGGAGGAGATGACTTGGTGACATGGGCTGCTATGGATTGAATGGGAGTTTGTGACTTGTTTGATGTCGTTGTTTACCCAAACCAATTGTCATCCTCGTCATCAAATCTTGCAAAATACACCCAGAAGGAAAAAAGGTTACTAAATAGTTTAAATCTCGTGTGACTCGACTTACCGACATATCAAATCTACTTTGCAAGACGACACCCCAAGCACATTTTTTAAATAAACAATTGGGCACAAAGGTAGAGTGCTAGTAGAGATAATTGGGGCTTGGTCATCATTTGGCATAACAACTGGTGGTAAAGAAGTGTTTTCTTTATTGCTAACAAGTTTGGTGAAGAAATAATGTGATCAGTAGCCCCATTATCAATTATAAGTTTGGGTGGTGACAAACCTGAAGAAACATTGGTGTTGTTGGCCTTAAGATTAGCTGATTGAGATGATTCATTACCCTGTATAATAAACAACATTTGTTGGAGTTGCAATTCAGTTAATACATGCATTGCAGACTGCATCTGTTGCATCATTGGAGTCGCTGTGACAATATTATTAGCTAAAGATTGACTACTCCCATTGTGCTTAAAGTAAGCATTCTTGGTTGTTCCATGCTTTGGGTGATCAGGAGGATAACCATGTAACTTCCAGCATGTGTCTCTTGTATGATGATCTCTATCACAGTGAGAACAATGCAGCGACTTTCGATTAGATTAATTAAGAGGAGAAGAAGAGCCTTGTTTGCGTCGAACAACAAGGGCTACTGGTTCATTTTTTTTTAATAGCCATGGCTGAAGCTTCTATTGTGTCACGTGCAGTGCTCAAATGTTGCTATTTTTCTTCTGGAATGATGGAAGAATAAGCTTGTGTAACATCAGGCAATGGATTCATTAAAAGGAGTTGGCCACGAATAGCACTATAAGAGTCATTCAACCCCATAAGAAACTGCATCAATTTATGCCTTTTACTGTCAGCTCCACAAGTGCAGGTTGCATTACTATAGGAGCCTAACTCATCCCATAATATTTTAAATTTCCTGTAATAGGATGCAACTGTCATTTGATCTTGAGCCAAGCAAGCAATGTCTCTCTCAATCTGAAAAATTCGTGGTGCGTGGCTTTGAGAGAAACGATTTTGAAGATATATCTCATAGAAAATAACATTATCGATAATATCAGGTGCCAAAGAATTATAGATTCAAGATAACACCATGTCATTGCATTTTTTCCATGCTGTATATTCTTCTGGTTTGGCCTGAAAAGAAGGTGACGTGAGAGTTCCATTAAAAAAACCCAATTTCAATTTTGCATTCAAAGAGATGACCATGGCTCTACGCCAAGTCGAATAATTGTCTCCATCTAGAGTTTTGGAAATAAGAACAATTCCATAATGGTCAGAATGATGGAGAGAATAAAAAATGTTGAATTTGATTCATTTCTAGCCATGGGAATAAGGATAGAAAAAAAATTGGGCAAAGGATCGTTCCTCCTTCTGATACCATGTAAAAAAAGAAAATAGGAAAAAATCTATCTTATTAATTTTGAATAAAATATAAAAGATATATATAAAAGAAAATCTATAATTCTTTTATTTTATCCCTATAAATATTTTATAATAATGTAACATTATTATTACAAATCAATTATAACAATATATTTTCTCAATAATCTCATAATATTATTTATTTTCTAACAAAGGTAATCCCATGTCATGGGTCTAAAAACATCACCAGCCTCACATTCTATGACTTCCAATTGCTCCTTCGTAAGATGCATGTACACAACCCAATCACCATTCCCTAGAGGGCTCTTCATTGGCATCACATAACCAGCTGCACCACCCCAGGGAAAATGGAATGACCCAAACACAAGCTTCCCCCACCCAAAATCCATCTTCCCCTCCAAAAACCTTTGCCCACAAGACACCACAAAGCTCCCTCCTTCACTTCCATCTCCGTAAATCCTTGCCAACCCTCCCTCTGGTCTATGACCCTCCACCCAATCAACCAGCCCCAAGAAATGCTCCTCCGTCGTCGCCTCCGCCAAGAACTCGTGAACCGCGTCAGCCACAAACCCTAACGGCTTCTCCATCAACTCCTCCACCACCTTCTCTCCAAAGGGTATCGAAAGCACGTTCCCGAAGTAATTCCCTATCAACGCTTCCTTCACTTTCTCACTTTTCCACAGTCTTCTCCTTCCATCAACCACGACTCCCACTTTCGCCATCCTTTTGCCCCTTCCCTCTCTTGAAGCCGCACGTGCAACCATTTTCCACAACAACGCACAAAAGCACTCAAGCTTCGTACGTTTTCCACCATTGCTACTCGCAAGGGCTTGCATGCTGTGAAGTTTCTCAGAAGTTACGTAGTATATGCGACTCAAGAGAGGGGCGGTTGCGGTTTGAGGTGGGGTAAACTTCGAATTAGGGGTGTACATTTGGTGAAGGGAAGGAGGAACAGAACATGGACGACGAGGAGTGAGGAGGGACCGACGGAAACATGGGCTCACAGTTGTGGGCTTGGTGGGATGGGCCGTATCGGCCCATGAAGTCAGAAACATGTTTGCTGAATACCCATCTGCAATGCGATGATCAAATGAACATGCTACAACTATTCCACCGCACTTTAGTGATGTTGCCTGCATTAGGATAAATTCATGTAAAAGAATCCATTAAAGTACTCTAATCCTAGTTTTCTGTTTTCTTTTCCTATCACGTTTTTTTTCTTTTTTTCGTGAAATCCATTTCTTATTCAAATCGGTCTCTTTCCATGAAATAGCAGCCACATTTTGATTAAGACAAAGTTGCCAAGAAGAGAAAAAGATGGTTCTTATAAAATATCCTTTTTCTTAACAAAAATATAGCAGCCACGTGATAATAAAGAACAAGCTGCCGAATAGTGTCTGAGAAAAACGTGTTTCCAAAATCTCCTTTTTAAAGAAAAAAAATAGCAGCCACACGTTCTACGTCACAAAACCAGGTTGGACGTTATGGGGGTGAATGTTGATTGAAAATCTAGGTGGATGATGAAAAGGGTAGTATTAATTTTGTTCCTAGCAATTTTTTTCACATTTAATATATTATTTTATCTTTTACTTCTTTTTTGCAACTATAAAAATTGAATTTTTAATGACTAAAATATCTATAAAAGTGGATTGTCAAGTTGTTCAAGTGATTGAGAACCCATCATTAAAAAAGTTATTTGTAATTATAAACAAAGAAAGATTGAAAGATAAAATAATAAATATTAAGTGTGTATAAAAATTTATTAGATATTAAAATAATATAATTAAATTATTACACTAATATTATGTTTTAAAAATATAAAAATGACCGTTAATGATATACATAAATGTAATATTTTCAAAATTATAAAAATATTTGGAATGAGTATACTTGTTTTTCTCATGGTTAAAGTCTAACATTAGTTCAAAAAGTACTTCAAGTGTTGTTTTATGTCAAAATAGTTTCAAGTTTGATTTTTTTTTTATCAGTAAATAATATTTTATATCTATAAAGGGAACATTTTGGTCAAAATGATTTCAAGTTTGGTTGCTATGTATATTTAAAGAAAAAGTTTTATAAACCAAATAAAATATAAAAAATGAAGTAGTACCTGTACAACAAGCACACCATTCTTCTTCTTTGGAACAAACTTGCCTTCAATAGATTGGTCTGGATTGTAAAAGTTGAGGTTCTTAAGTTCAACATCTGCCTCAGCTTCAACAAAATCAACACCACGATTGTTACAGAGAACTTCAGGTTCACCCATGCTGTTGAGCACGACTTCACCTGCAAACACATAATAAGAGATTAGGGTTTGTGCCAAGGCCTTCTTCAAAGACCCCACCATGGTTCCAAAGGTCATTTTGTTGGTGGCACAGTCTTCCATGGTTGTGGATGTGATAATAGGGTTCTTGTAGCAAAAGAATACTCCTACATCCAATGGAGGTAGAAGCAGGTCAAGGTTCGACAGTGGAAGCCAATGTTCTTGCACTGGTAACACTGCTGCCACCACCTCTTCGTTCGTCACACTCACAGAGAAATCTCCATTTTCAGAACACATTTTTTGATTAAGAGGTGAAGAATTGGTGTCGATGTTTTTGGATTTGTGTGATGAAGGTGTTTGTCCAAGCGGTGCATTTATAAGCGTGGTGATGAGAAGATATATATGGTGGGATCAAACCAAGTGCTGCTTTTACTTTTTCATTCCCTGGATTGGAATGATCCACGTCAAATAAAGTCGAATACGTCCTAAAAATTTATTTCAAGTAACATTAATGTGGTTGATATATGACTACTATATATCCACATTTGACGTCACAAATAGAAATCCAGATTTCTAAAAGATATGCTATTAATTTGTTTAAAAATGAGCTTTAATAAAAATTAAAAGTATAACATTTCATATTTTAAAGAAATTAAAATAAAATAAAAAATACTTAGCAAGGATAAAAATAAAAGTTTACTCATTTCGTTAGAACTAAAATCTTCAATTTTACGTACTTTAAAGATTAAAGGGAAAGAAATTGATTTGACACATAAAACAAAAATAAAATAATTATAAAAATGTATACTTTAATATTTAAAAAAAAAAATAAAAAAATAATATCAAATAAATATAACAAATTTAAATATGTCAAAATAATAGTTTTAAAGGTGAATTCTCAAACAATCGTATGTTTAAGGCAACAATTAATTCTTTATTCACTTCAATGAGTCATTGTATAAAAGGAATTTGTGTTTGTTTTTTTTTTTTTTCTATTAAAAAATTCTATGCATTGAAGATTTTGGTTCTTACGAAATGAATGAACTTTTATTTTTATCCTTGCAAAGTATTTTTTTACTTTATTTTAACCTTGAAATATGAAATTATATACCTTTAGTTTTTATTAAATAACACATCTTTTAGAAATCTGGATTTCTATTTGTGACGTCAAAATGTGGATATATAGTAGTCACATGTCAACCACAGTTAAATAAATGTTATTTGAAATAAATTTTTAGGACGTAGAATAATTTAATGAGTTAAATTTAAAGTTTATTTTTTAAATAATAATAAAATTATTTAAAATGTATCTTAATAATATTTGTTATTTGATAGAGTTATGATACATAAGATTATCACTAATGGGTCATCATGAGATATATGCGGCATGAGAGAATTGAATATTTCTTAAAAATTGAAAATAAAATATATTTATAATATATAAGTTGGAACAAATCTTATTTTATATATGTTATACTAGTATAAAAACAGGATATTATGTCATGCATTCAAAGTTTAACCACTGAATAATTAATGTTAAAAATTATTGGTGACATTTTTGTAAATGTTAAAAATAGAATGACTTAGTTTCAATACCAATAGGGGATGAATTGGTGAAACACAAAAATCAGAGTCTTTTCAAAATCTTTTTCATAAAAGAATAAACTTTCAAAAGTTTATTGAATCGTAAGCAAAAAGATATTTCAAGTGCAGCGAAAATAGTTGACTACGTAAAAAGTAAAGTCGACTTAAAATGTAAAAGTGTAGGGTAGAGAATTCAAACGCAGATTTTTATACTAGTTCGACCAAACTGCCTACATCCAGTCTCCTTCCAATCCCAGGAAGCAAATGCACTATAATGGTCAAGGTTTTTACAACAAGGTTTCTACAGCGACCTCCACGTAAAAATATAAAACACCTCTCTAACCCTCTAACCAAAATTTAGGCATATACACACAAAGAACAACAACAAGATATCCCCTCTCCTACAGTCTTTAACCACTTTGAACAATCCTCAAAGTCTCAGAATGCAGCACGTCCTCTTCCTGTAATCACAACGGGACAACCACAATCTTCACAAGATTGAGAGAAGTAGTCGATCACGTTTCAAACACCTCAATGTGCAGTATGATCAATCTGTCTTTGAACACAAACTCTTACTCTACAAGCAAGCACCAAAGAATGATCACTTCGGTCTTTCTTGATGAGTTCTTGGAGCTTAGCACGTTCTGCAAATTTGAAAAGAATCAATGAAATCGTTAAAATCACAAAAGTCTCTTCATAAATCAAATTTGCGTCTATATATAGTTTTTCACAAAATTGACACTCCTTAAGTCGACTATGCTACTAATCGAGTCGATTATACACAGACAGTTATAACAGTTAGTATCAATCAGACCAACTTAATTGATTACGCACTTAATGCAATTGACTCACAATTAATGTTTGGTCAAAGATATAAAATATAGTCGTTAAACATCACAAGCATTAACAGAATTTCAAAACATAGCTAACTAAGTCGAGTAGCTTGCGCATACAGTCGACTTTGTAACACTTCAATGCAGTTTTGAAAAACTTTCTTTGTAGAAATATTCACAGCACACTTTGAAAGAGTTTGTGCAAAACCACGAGTTTTAATCGACTTGCTTCATAATGAAGTCGACTTAAAATTGTTGTTTTGCCACACAATATAAGTTTAACAAAAGTGCATGTGGTTTTTCTTTTTCAAATCATATGTTATAAAATCACAGCTAATATCTCATGTAGAACACAATAAATTTGCATACAATGACAAAATCAACACAAACATGTTCTCAAGTAATCATAAACATGAAAGTAATGAACATGTAACATATATTAGTACATGTGTTATTAATAATATGTTGTCATCATCAAAAACCAGAAGCTTTGTGAGATTGTAAGGTTTAGCTAAACCAGTGTTCCCATTATCAACAATCTCAATAGTAAATAAATGCAACTATTAGACGTCATTTAGGATTATAATTCAACATCAATTTGTTATAAGACGTCGAATATTAAGAAGTCCGACGTCCTATTAGGTAAATTTTGCGAAAATGCTTGGCACGAAAGTGAAAATGTACATATGTACAGCGTCTAATGTCCCAGAATTATACGTCAAAAGGTTATAAAACGTCGAATGCCCTAGAGTTAGACGTCAAAAGGTTAGTGAATTCAATAAATATTTGACCGGCAGGTTCAAAATTCATTCAATTTATCTAAACGCGCGAGATCTTCTTCTCTGCTCAAACTTTTCTTTCATTTAATACAAATGCATGTTGATTAACTACCTCAAGTATGATTTTCGTTTGTTTTGACCAATTTGTTTTTGTGTTCTTATTCTTTATAGGCGTATTCTGCTTTCTTTCCCACTGGTGGCAACACTTTATTCCGACGAACCCACCTTTTGAATGTTACCTTTCGTTTTCATTTTAAAGAACTTATTTGTTGAACTTGGTTTTCTTTAAAGCGTGCTTAGCCTAGGGTAATTATGGGATAGGTGACCTTTCGGGAAGTTTTCTTGGAAAGTGTGTGAGTGAGGACAAAGCACATTGGAAAGCCTCGTGTTGATGTGTGGGGGCAGTCAGCAGTCCCTGTAAGTTGCCGGGACGTTACACTTCCCAAGAGACTTGAAAGGCTTTCTCATTCACGTGAATTAAAATAATAAGACTTGAAAGGACAAATTAAATAATTGTGTAGGAGAATAAAATATGAACATGCAAAAGAGATTGATTCAAATGACAAGAGAAAACAATGGATGAATGGAGTTGTTGGGGGTTTACAATTTCATCTTTATCCGCTCTCTCTTATCCACTCCTCTTGAATTATTAGCTTGATTAATTAATTGTCATGCAACTTTCTTAGCCTACCCTTAACCCGATCCCTTGGTGAAAAGAGCCTAATACTAATTACTGACTTTCTATCCCTAGCCTCCCCTAGCAATTAATACCACATTATAGAGCAGAAGTTAAATGCAATTGATCGTCATACCCCTATCCCTAGGTGATATTGCATAATCAAGAAATTGCTCACCAGTTCATGACATTACTGTACGTCCCCATATCAATAAAGACAAACATCAGTTATCGAGTGAGTTAAACGATAAAGGCATTAAGCACAGATGTGAACTCGCAATAGGGGTATTTATAGGTGAGGAGCATAGTAGAAAACAGGCCCAAGCCCAACTGACCATCGCCCGGCGGAACAAGTGTGGCGCCCGGCGGTTTCCCATAAACCTCAAAACCGCCCGGCGGTAAGGGTCACTGCTCGGCGGTTTCCCTCAAAACTGCCCAACGCCAACGCCAATGCCTCCTCCTCACCCTAGACCGCTCGGCGGTGTAAGTTGCCGCCGGGCGGTGCGTCGACTCTTCAAATCTTCAATTTNNTTCTCTTTNCTTGAGTCTACGACCTTTATCTTCAACTCCATTCTTCATTTTCTTAGAAATGCTACAAAACAATGCAAAACAAGCATAATATCGCTAAAAACAACTTTTGACTCTCTACACATTTATTGAGTTTTGCTTGATTCTCAGCTCATTCCAAGTAGTAAAGGGTGTAATTAGGTCTAAAATGACATATGAAAATAACTGTTTTTCAACCTTCATCAATTAACGTCGTACATTATCAAAATTTGACGTTAATTAACATTAATTGATGTCAGACATAAAGAAATATCGCACATTAATTTGCTCTACTCGAAACGTCAGATTGTTCTATGTATGACGTCAATTAACGTAAATTAACGTTGATTTTTGTTAATATGATGTGAATTTAACGTCTCCCGGTATGATGTCGGCCTTGAATTCGACGTAAAAGGCCGAAAAACACCAATGTTATACAATGTTTTTGTACTCATCCTAGTTTAGTAAAATTAAGTTGGACTTAAAATCTACTTCTTAAAATAAATATATCTTCAGTTGATCATTTATGTTATATAAATCAAAACTTGCTAATTTTACAAAATCTAAAAATAAAATACTTTAAGACATAATATTATTATAAACTACTTCTGGACTATTTTTTTTAATTGACAATTTTAATTGTTAGGATTTGTTAGTAAGGGGAGTTGAATCCGCAACCTCTCTCATTCTCTTCTCTAACCCCACCATAAAATATGTGTAATAAAAACAAAAGTATGTAATCACTAGTCCAAAGAAGTCTTTTTATAACGATTATAAAGAGTTTTTTTCCAAATTATCCCAAAATTCTAAAAGTTCTCTTTTTGATAACGGTCTAAAAACCGTTATTTTCATACTTAAATTTGATATCAAAACACACCCTTTAAGACTTAGAATGAGCTTAAAATCAAGTAAAACACTTAGTTGAGTCATTAGAGAGTCAAAAGTTGGTTTTAGAGATATTATGCTTGTTTTTACATTGTTGTGCAGGGTTTTAAGGTGAATTGAAGATGGAAGTGAAGTAAGGTGGACTTAGACCCGTGAAAAAGGAAAAAAAAAAGGATGAAAAGAAGGGTCAAGTGAACCGTCGAGCGCCAGAATGGACCGCTGAGCGTACAGAGCGATCAAATGCAAACCGCTCACCGGTAAAATTGACCGTTGAGCGGTCCAACGGCTAAAAGGGAAACCGCTGAGCGGTTTACTTAGGCGCCTAGGCGGTTGTTTGTTTTTATTAGCTCATATTTTGTACTCTTGTTTATCTTTTTGGCTTATATATAGCCCCAGTGCGAATCAAAACTCAATCTTTTGGCAGAGAGAAACGTCCAGAGCTGTTCCACACACCTTGGAGGAGGTTCCTTGGATGCTTAGGCTCCAATCTACCAAGTTGAGGGTTATTCCTTCCATTCTTTCCTTATA
>NC_028351.1:29729513-29732343 GCF_000741045.1 Vigna radiata var. radiata | reverse complement strand
TTAATTTCTTCTCAAGTCTTATGCGATTGGTTTACATGAAAAGTAAGGCCTAAGAGTCCTTTGGGAAACGATACTTGGACTTACCCATTTTATATTACTTGATAAGGATCTGGTACACTTGCCAGGAACTTAACAAGTTTTTGGCCATCAACACCTTCCTTGGGACTGAGTGGCCAGGAGAGCAGTGTAGGTATGTTGCTATTCTAGGGGAGCACAGGGATTACGAAGACATTGAGAGAGTGTTGTGTATCCCTGGGAGACACTTTCAGAGGAACCCTAATGGAGCGCTAGTTAACATCCTTAGGGCAGATTTGGCTCCCCTAGCCAAGTACTGGATGACATTCACTCATGCCAGCATACAGCCATGCTCCCATGTCTCCGACATCATGATGCATCGGATTCTTGTCATCTACTGCATGCTAGTGCAGATGGATGTTAACGTTGGCAAGATTATCGCCGACGAGATTCAGAGTTGTGCTACTATTGTGAGTAAGAGGACACCACTGGGACATCCGTCCCTGATCACATACTTGTGCCAGTAGGCCGGAGTGGACACTACAGTTCCACCTTATGAGATGCCGAGGAGAGCTATTGATGCCTCCTATTATCGTCAATACTGTGAGGAGATGAGCTAGCCGAAGTAGTTCCTAGGAGACGTCCTAGGAGGGCAGCAGCACAGCAGGAGGACGTACCTGTAGATGCACCGGCGCGACATGCTGAGCCTTTCCAAATGTGGGACATGTATATGTCCATGATGGAAGCGAGGATGAAGTCTCTCCGTAGAGGGCAGGTGGCCACTGTTGAGATGATTATACGACTTTATGACACGCCACCAGTGCACAGATGGACTATGGATGAGTTCCATAGTGCGATGGCTTGGCCTCAAGAGCAGGCACAGGGCAGTAGGTCTGGAGCAGCTGGAGCATCAGACAGAATGAAGATGACAATGATTTTGAAGATGCTCAGGAGGGGGATGAGTACAACTCAGATGATGACTTGCGCTGAGGACATCTACTGATGGATGCCAGCACTTGGACAGGGGTTTTTCTTTTTCCATTTGTACTTTGAATTTGTAGTATAGGAAAATTTTATTTTTTTGTCTATGCTTGGCTTGTACACTGATTCTGATGATGGTTTGATTCTATATTGCATGATAAGTTATTCACTAATGATGATTGATTGTGGATGATGATTAAGAATGTGTGTATGCTGATACCCAGGTGAATGGTTCACTAACTGTGTGAACATATGTGTAAGTGGTTTATGATTGTGATTGTGATACTAAGCAAGATACATGAATGATAAGTGAGAAAGCATGTTGTGTGAGGTATTGAGCTCCAGAGTTTTTGTTAATGTATGTACTGTTCATAGAAAATCATGAATGATATTGCCTTAGTCTTGACAATTGATTGAATTGCATGTTTATGTCATATGATTAAGGCCATGCTTGAAAACCCTTACTTAGCCAAATTTTCACGCAAAGTGTTTTAAAATGATATACACTTTTTGAACCTTGGCCTTAAACAGTATGAAAACCCTTGTTTGATATTATTTACCTTGAGTTGGGTTGAGAATAATTGTACGTGTTGAAAAGGTTCAAGTTTGGGGTTGTATGGGGAAAGTTGAAAGGCAAAAGTAAAAGCATTGAGTTCAAAATTTGAAAAAGAAAAATGCATGAGAAAGAAAGGAAAAGAAGAAAAGAAAAAGCATGTAAAGTGAGCTCAATGTAAAAGAAAGGGGAAGAAGTTGGGAATGAGTGAGGTTGGTTAAAAAGAGAGTGTGCTTGAACTTTGAATTATAATGTAAACTCTCTTAACTCAAGGATTTTGTATTCCAGAAAAACCAATTTTTCTTTATAGTCCAACCTCATTCCAAGCCTTGGAAAAGTCCTTGTAATGACATTTGCATGTGAGGATTTTGATTGTTTTAGATGAATGACAATATTGTTTTATGTGACATGTGAACAGTAGAGAGTGGAGTGACCTCCTAAACACTTGAGTGATTGAGTGAAACACTTGCTTGGTGAGAATTGTTGAAATCCATGTTTGCATCTATGCTTAGTGGATTGATCATTCATGAACAAAACATCTGTTGCGAAAGAATTAAGTGTGTGAACTAAATTGGATTGAAAGCATGCATGCATGTTTATAGGATTCCACTGAAAATCTTAATGGTATAATAACTTGTTATGAGAAACAGAGATTTTGAAAAGTGTTGAACTATTTGATGAAGAAGTGGAAAGCCAAGTTTTGTCTTGTTTGCTTGAGGACAAACAAAGTTCTAAGTTTGGGGTTGTGATAACGATCTAAAAACCGTTATTTTCATACTTAAATTTGATATCAAAGCACACCTTTTATGACTTAGAATGAGCTTAAAATCAAGTAAAACACTTAGTTGAGTCATGAGAGAGTCAAAAGTTGGTTTTAGAGATATTATGCTTGTTTTTACATTGTTTTGCAGGGTTTTAAGGTGAATTGAAGATGGAAGTGAAGTAAGGTGGACTTAGACCCGTGAAAGAGGAAGAAAAAGGATGAAAAGAAGGGTCAAGTGAACCGCTGAGTGCCAGAATGGACCGCTGAGCGTCCAGAGCGATCAAGGGCAAACCGCTCAGCGGTAAAACTGATCGTTGAGTGGTCCATCGGCTAAAGGGGAAACCGCTGAGCGGTTTACTTAGGTGCCTAGGCGGTTGTCTATATTTATTAGCTCAGATTTTGTAATCTTTCTGTTATCTTTTTGGCTTATATATAGCCCAGTGCGAATCAAAACTCAATCTTTTGGCAGAGAGAAACTTCCAGAGCTGTTCCACACACCTTGGAGGAGGTTCCTTGGA
>NC_028351.1:29713473-29729103 GCF_000741045.1 Vigna radiata var. radiata | reverse complement strand
TCACTGCATTTGCATGTTTACTTTTGTTTTTGCATTCAAAACCCAAAATTAATTTCTTCTCAAGTCTTATGCGATTGGTTTACATGAAAAGTAAGTCCTAAGAGTCCTTTGGGAAATGATACTTGGACTTACCCATTTTGTATTACTTGATAAAGATCTGGTACACTTGCCAGGGACTTAACACTTTCATGACTAAATGAACCTCATCATAACCTAAAGTTTTATTCGAATTCTAATTTCTTCAAAACAACTCTTGCACAAGTGTCCCAAATTCACATAACATGTTATCTTCGTCAACACAAAACAATGAACAACCACAAGTTTCACCAACACAAAATTGTTGCATTGTGTATAAGTCTGCATCATGAGTCATGTTGAATACGAGCTTCACCACTCTTGAAGCCGATCTACTACCTCAAACAACATAGGAAACCAAATTACCATGCGCTTCACTACAAAATGTGACCTCACTAGATCTTTAGTGTGCCAACGACCGTCATAAAGGAACAATAAACGAATCTAAAGCAACTCAGAACATAAAACTGAAATGTAAAATCACTAAATGATAAAGCAGGGAAAGTAAAGGAGAATCAAAATTAAAAAGCAAAATTGTAAAATGGGATCAAGAACCCTGAAAGTAAACATTAGTTTCAATTAAAATTCAAAAACAAAATTACAAGTTACCGGAATTACTAAGGAACTCACGGCCTGTCACCATCATGAGCTCCTCAGAAAAATCCAATGAAGCCCAGAACGTCTCTACCTCTAAGAAAGCAGTAAAACCTAAAACTACAATCAGAGAATTGGAAACCCAGAGAAAGCTGTAAAGAATCTACTCTAAAGCATGAAAAATCGAAAATCCAGTCTAAGTACATTGCCTGTCACCCAGTGCACGTACTCTTTACATTACAAAACCCCCCCTTTTTATAGGGAAAATCCAAAGAACAAAAAAGAAAAGAAAATGGGAAAGGGGGAAGAATCTGAAAACGAACCAAGCCTCTAGAATCATCATCAACTAACTCTAAAAACGACCCACTTTGCTCTTCAACCATCGACCTCTTTGCACGTGCCTTCAACCTCCATTCTGATCGATCAAGCTTCTGGGCCAGCTCCCTTGGGCCGTGAAGCCCTCTTCTCTCACGCTCTCTTGAAGCACTCTCACGAACCCTAGCTCATGAAGAATTTGGGGAAAACTCAAATGGTCGAGCTCTTTCTTGCAGAAATGAAGCTTTGAGAAGGATCCCCTCAGCTTTGGCCAACAGCAGCATGAAACGCTGATTTTCATTTAATCCAACATAAGGCTTCAGCCTATCTACACAACAACTTAGATCATTGCTTTTTCACAAGTGCTGGCCCAAACAACATCTATTAGGTTCAGCACAGCAGATTGAAACTCTGGGCTTCCTAACAATGCCAACCCATTAACGCCTGGCCCATTTACTCTACCCAGTTCAACCCAAGATTTTCAATTCATTTAGCATCACCCCCTTCCTTTATTTATTCTTCCAACCAGTAACAAAGCAATTAACAAAAATAAGTTGGCAAAAACAATGAAAAATAAAGCCTAAAAAAATGAAATCCGTTTTAAATTTTCTGAATATTTTTCTAGAAAGTAAAACAGTCTATTTATTTAACAACCTATTTTATTTAACTAAAAACAAGAAATTATTACTCTTTTAACAAAACTCTAAAATTAAAGGCAAATTGCAAAACTAATCTAATTCTAGAAAATTAGAAACTAATCTAATTACAAAACTAATTGTTGACGGATTGACAAGCGTACCAAATCGTTCAAGTAATATAATTGGAGTAACCCAATATCGTTCTTCCCAAGAGACTCGAAACGCTTTCTCGTTCACCTGAATTAAAATAATAAGACTTGAAAATAAAAATAATTAATTTGATTTGAGAACAAAAATATTAACATGCAAAAGAGATTGATTCAATTGACAAAAGAAAACAATGGATGAATGGAGTTGTTGGGGTTTTACAATTTCATCATTATCCGCTCTCTCTTATCTACTCCTCTTGAATTATTAGTTTAATTAATTAATTGTCATGCAACTTTCTTAGCCTACCCTTAACCCGATCCCTCGGCGTAAAGAGCCTAATATTAACTACTGGTTTGCTATCCCTAGCCTCCCCTAGCAATTAATACAACATTAAAGAGCAGAAGTTAAACGCAATTGATCGTCCTACCCCTATCCCTAGGTGGTATTGCAAAATCAAGGAATTACTCACCAGTTCATGACATTACTGTACGTCCTTGTATCAATAAAGACAAACAACAATTATCGAATGAGTTAAACGATAAAGGCCTTAAGCACAGATGAGAACCCAACAATTAACAATCAAACATATGGNAACCATATAAATAATCAAGAGTTTCAATAAAAGAGAGTATCAAAAGATTACATTGTTTCCCCCAACAACAATAGGGTTTAGTTCACCATTGACATGGTGAAACTAGATGAAAAATGGAAGAAGAATGGAAAAGNAAACCCTAGAAAAGATGAAAATGAGCCTAAGCATCCAAGAGACCCTCTCCAGAGAGCAAAATTAGGTCTGGCCATCTTCCCCTATCAAAAGAATGACTCTGAATTCGAAATAGGGGTATATATAGATGAGGAGCGCAGCAGAAAACAGGCCCAGGCCCAACGGACCACCGCCCGGCGGAATAAGTGTGTCGCCCGACGGTTTCCCATAAGCCTCCAAACCGCCCGGCGGCAAGGGTCACTGCCCGGCGGTTTCCCTCAAAATCGCCCAGCGCCAACGCCAGTGTCTACTCCTCGCCCTGGACCGCCCAACGGTGTAAGTTGCCGCCGGGCGGTGCGTCGACTCTTCAAATCTTCAATTTTCTTCTCTTTTGTTGAGTCTACGACATTTATCTTCAGCTCCATTCTTCATTTCCTCAAAATAGCTACAAAACAATGCAAAACAAGCATAATATCGTTAAAAACAGCTTTTGACTCTCTACAGACTCATTTATTGAGTTTTGCTTGATTCTAAGTGCATTCCAAGTAGTAAAGGGTGTAATTAGGTCTAAAATGACATATGAAAATAACTGTTTTTCAACCTTCATCACTAATCTATTTCTAGAAAATTAGAAACTAAAATGTACTAAAATAAACTTCTAAGACTAGAAAAATAGGGAAAACTTGGGAGTTATCACACCCCACACTTAAGGAACTGCCCTCCTGGGCAGGGAAAAACTAGGGAGAAAGAAAACTCCATCTACAAAATAAAAGACCCTAGACAAAAATTCAGAAACACAGGTCCTGTTCACTGCTTCATTCTATCCTGCCAATTCAATCATTTTTAGCCATTTCCTTCAATCAGAACTGCATAACATAATTCTCAACCTTAAACATCAGTTTCAGCAATCCAACAAGTGATAAACAACCAAATTCAGCCAATGTCAGCAATGAACATATTTAGAAAAGTAGAAATCAGTTTCAGCCTCACAGGAAGTGTTTACACTCATATTCACTCAAGTGTTTAGGCTCATTCTGTTTCACTCCTTCATGACATGTCAATGATAACGGTTGAAAAACAGTTATTTTCATATGTCAATTTAGACCAAATTACACCCTTTAAGACTTAGAACGAGCTTAGAATCAAGTAAAACTCAATAAATGAGTCAGTCGAGAGTCAAAAGCTGTTTTTAGCGATATTATGCTTGTTTTGCATTGTTTTGTAGTGATTTTGATGAAAGTGAAGATTGGGGTTGAAGATGAAGGTCTTAGACTCAAGATAGAGGAAGAAAATTGAAGAAAGGAAGAGTCAAGAAACCGCCCGACGGCAAAATTCACCGCTGGGCGGTCCAAGGCGAGGAGAAGGCACCTGGCGTGGGCGTTGGGCGGATTTGCGATTAGAGGCAAACCGCCGAGCGGAATAAGTGTGCCGCCGGGCAGTTGTCCGCTGGGCCTAGGCCTGTTTTCTGTGATGCTCCTCAACTATAAATAGCCCTATTACGATTTCATTCTCATTCTTTTGACAGAAGAGGGCGGCCAGACCTAATTTTCACTCCTTGGAGAAGATTTCTTGGATGCTTAGGCTCCTTTTCATCTTATTTAGGGTTTGCTTTTCCATTCTTCCATTATTTTCATCTAAGTTCACCATGACAATGGTGAGCTAAACCCTTTTGTTGTTGGGGGAAGCAATGTAATCTTTTGAAACTCTCTTNTATTGAAACTCTTGTTTATTTATATGATTCTTCATATGTGTTGATTATCAATTGTTGGGTTCTCATATGCGCTTAATGCTTTTGTCGTTTAACTCATTCGATAACTGTTGTTTGTCTCTATTGATACGGGAACGTACAGTGCTGTCATGAACTGATGAGAAATTCCTTGATTAAGCAATACCAACCTGGGGATAGGGGGTAGGACGATCAATTGTTTTTGGTTCTGTTCTTAATGCGTTATTAATTGCTAGGGGAGGCTAGGGATAGCAAGCCAGTAATTAGTAATAGGCTCTTTTCACCGAGGGATTGGGTTAAGGGTAGGCCAAGAAAGTTTGCATAACAATTAGATAATCAAGCACATTAAACAAGAGGAGTAGATAAGAGGGAGCGAATTAGATGAAATTGTCAACCCCCAACAACTCCATTCATCCATAGTCTTTTTCGTCAATTGAATCAACCACATTGCATGTTTATTTTCTGTCTTTGCATTCACAACAATTAATTCTTTCTTTACAAGTCTTACGATTTTGATTCACACGAACGATAAACGCCTTTTGAGTCTCTTGGGAAGAACAATATCGGGTATTACCGATTATATTACTTGCACGATCTGTGAGTCAACAGTCAACCTCTATTCTTAACTTTGAAAGGACTCTAAGTAACCATGCTCAGCTCTTGGTTTTATATAGATTAAAAGGACTTTATTGGCTTGTAATGTAATGGTATGAAGGCTTAGAAAATAAAAGGCTAAATGGAAATGAAGAAACTGTGAAGAAGAGGAGAGAACCTAGAACTTAGTACATTGTTTTTGATATTTTTGGCCAGTCCAATCTCTTTTTTCTTTCTCTTTGGTTTTCAACTTTGTCAGGTCTCAGTTTTCTGTCAATTCTTTTGCCCTTTCTTTTTTTTTCTCTATTTTAGACCTGTTATTTTCTTTTCTTTTCATCACAACAAGATTTCTTTTTTTCTTTTCTTTTTCTTGACCTTTCTTTTCTCTTTTGCTTTCACCAAGTTACTGAATCCTCACTTCCTCTCACAGTTTCTACATGTTGGGTAATGATGGGGAATAAGGCTTGAAATGAATGGAACAAAGAAAATGGCTAAGGATCAAGGTTAAGGTACAATAGTCAGAATTGAAATGGAAACTAAATGGTTATGGATGGTAAGAAAGAATACCTAAATCATGTCTAGAGTCCACCAAGAGCAAGCACATCAACAAAGAATCAATGCAAAATCAGAATGAAAATCAAGCATGCATGAAATCACACAAGAAAGACAAAAAATTGGCCCAAAATCTCTTCAGTTTAATAAATTGCCAAAACTGACTTGTTACCCTCTTATATGCAAAAAATGCTTAATTAAACTGAACTACAATAACAATTCCAAAGCTAGGAATACATCTACTTGAGTCTAAAGCAGAAAACTACAATAACAATTCCAATTAGCAAAAATAAGACTGAAAAAATGAATTGAAATAGCAAAGGATGAATAAGAGTATGAAAGAGAACTCAAAATGCCCCTAGAAATATCTAATAGTGTGACAAAAACTATTTACAACCTGCATAGAATAAAACTAGCCTATGTAAAACTAAGAAAACTTAAACTAGACTAAAACAGGTTCGTATTTAAGGTATAGAAAACCTAAGAAGATCCTAAACATAGACAATGAAAGTTAAAGAACCTAAGATACTCTTTCTAAACAAAACAGAACCATAGATCCTAATGTGAAAATCTAAAACAGGGAATCAAAATCAGAAAAATAAAAGAAACTTACACCTAGTTTTATTTCCAAAAACAATTTCAAAGAATCTAACCTAAACAATCTAAAAAAAAAACTATCTAAATCAGATTGAAAAGGTAAAATAGTAACCTAAACAGAACCTATAATGAAAAAAATTCTAAAGCAAATGCCTATTTACTAAAACAGAACATGAAAATAAAAAACACCTAAGATAATTGCTAATGCTAAAACAGAAATTAAAGAATACCCAATGCGTGAAATAGAAGGCAAGAATATAAGAAGAGAAAGACAATCCTAATATGAATTCTAATTACAGAAACTATAAGCAAAAATAGAGTCTAATCCTACAACCTAAAACAAAATCTAAAAGTATATAAAAAAACTAAGTATTTACAGACCAGAATTAAGAATTTTACAAACTAAAACAAGAATGGCAACTATTTACACCTATGAGCTAGATATTTACAAACACAATCAGATCTTTGGAAAAAATTTTTTACCCCTTATTCTACTCAGAAACAGATATCAACAGAGCTTATTTACATCAGAACAAACAAAAACAGAACTTTAAATCTATACCTTCCCACCCCTACCCTTAGGAGGCACATTGTCCTCAATGTGTGAGTGTGTAAGGCTCCTAAACAACACAGAATCAAAACAAATATGCACAAGACAGATAACCAATGGATATATACAAGAAAAACATCATCAAATATGTACAAGAATAGAATTGAAAAAAAACACAAATTGAACCAGAAGTATGTACAAAATAGAACTAAAGAATTGAACACAAAAGAACACAAGAATATACATGAACATAACTAGAAAAACAAAAGTAAACTACAAAGCTACAAGAAAAAGAAAATCTCAAATTGGCCAAAGATCAAAATTAATTCTTTTTAGTTTTATGAAAATAGCATATTTTGTACTCTACTATTTACTATACTTATTAGGACTACTCGAACTATCAGAAAAAATCTATAACTATGATTGGAGAAAAAGGAAGAGATTTGGCTTATTACTTTTAATCTATTGTGCTCAGCCCCTCTCTTCAAGAATGTATCCATGGCTGCTTTGGAGTCCTCTTGCTCAACCATTTGTTGCACCAACTGCAGCTCTCCCTTCAGGGTTTGCAGCTGGTGTGCACATGAAACTGAATTTGACCGTGTAGGCTTGTCACCAATAGCAGCCATCTCTCTTTGCCTAGCCAGAACTGCCTCTCCTCTATTAGTGTCTGCAGCTTCATTAATTCCTCCAATCCCAACAGGTTCATCAACTGCATCACCAAGGTCATTTCCATCCAGCTTGCACATAATGAGCTCTTCCTTGGCATCTACAAAACTTTTAGAAGCAGAACATATGGCAGCGTTTATTTCTTCAAAAATTTCACAACCACCCGTAAGGCATGTGCAACCAATGAGTTTTTTATTGCCTAACTCCATAGAATTTAAGAACTCAGCAAACTCAAGTTCAAGTTCTAATCCTAAATCAGTACAAACATTTTCAAAATCAGCCATATCAACTTTCACATCATCAAAAATTGCATATCTATCATGATGAGCATTTGATTCATCATCAAGAAGTGTATTTAAATCTGTGAAATCATCAAAAACACTAGATGCAGGTATATGAACTCTATCAATGGTAAATGCTAGATTTGTTATATGAGAATGATCAAAGCAAGGAGTAAAATCAGCAACTTCTACAGGCACATTATGCACATGATAAAACACAGGAAAATCAATTTCAGGCTCACAAACATCAGCATAAAAATCCATTTCATAGTACTGAAGCACCAAAACATGGTTGGCAGCTTCCCTCATTTTTTCCAAATACTCTTTAGATATTCTGAAATCAATTTGTACTTCAATAGGTTCAATTCTTAAATCAGCAATACAATCAATTTCAGAATGAGGTTCAGTACTTTCATCACCATCACAAAGTTCACATACAGATTCAAAATCAATAGACGCATCCATACAATCATAACTCATCAAATAATTGGAATTATCATTTACAGAATTTAAAGTAGAGTGTGAATTAGTGAAAGAAGGGTTAAAGTATACAGTTACAGAGGTAGTTGGACACTTTATCTCTTGAAAATCTGGGGCAACAACTACCGTCAGTGGTGCTTCATTGATTTCAACCCTTTCGCCTCTTCAGCTTTCCCTGTCAGCTTGTTGACAACAACTACTAACTGAGCCACTTGAGTGGTCAATCCTTGAAGTTCAGTTGTTGGAATCCCTTGCTGCCATTGATCTTAGAACGTTGGCTGCCATGCCTGTTCTGTTTGGAATTCCTCCTACTCTTGTTCATCATATTGTTTCTAATGAGACAATTCTTGTTGCACAAGCCAGGGTGGCTGCTTACAATAAGGTTGAGAACAGGGAGGTGTTTGCTGCAAAGGATACTCACTAAAAGGCTCACAGAACAAGTCAAATCCTTGTGGTTGAGCATTATAAAGAAATGAACAGTTATCATACACAAAAGAGTAATTCATGCTTACCAAATGCTCACTAGAAGAAAACCAATCTGGACACTAAGATCTCTAGCACAAAATTCAAAAATCTATGAAAGAAAAAAAAAAACTATACAAAACTATATGAATGCAAGGATAACTCTACACTCCTAAACTTAAGTCGCCAAAGTCCCTGGCAACGACGCCATTTGTTGAAAGGCTTTTTGGTCGCACAAAAAGTCAACAAAACCTAATCCCCACTAATGTAGTATAGGGTTGACTAGGGATCAATCCAAGGACTTGGCAAAATCAAGTTTAGAATTATAGAACTAAACCTAATTACTATTTACTAAAAACTAAAACTGGTGGGGAAAAAATTTTAAAACTTAAATCTAAAAAAAAATGAAACTGAAAGAATTAATATCTAAGTAAAACCAATGGATAAAGAGAAAGAAAATAATGCATGATAGCTACGGTAACTAATGTAATATGTATTAACAAGACCAAGCTAAGTCGATCAAAAGAATCTTAAAAACTAAAAAGGAACTAAAACAGAATTCATAATCTAAAATTCAATTAATATGAAGGAAATCCTAAATTGGTAATTAACTAAGTGAATGAATGATAAGAACTAATATGGGAATGAATGCTAAGAAAATAATTAAAACAGTAACCATGAATGGAAATTTAAAAATCTAATAACATCCAGAAGTATAATTGAAATACCCAAATCAAACTAATCAAATAGCAACAAAATAGACTTCCTAAAATACCAATCCTAATCATTCAATAGCCAAATCAAATGCTGAAAACGAATCTAAAGCAACTCAGAAAATAAAACTGAAATGTAAAATCACTAAATGATAAGGCAGGGAAAGTGATAACGGTCTAAAAACCCTTATTTTCATGCTTAAATTTGATAGTAAAACACACCCTTTGTGGCTTAGAATGAACTTTAAATCAAGTAAAACACTTAGTTGAGTCTCTTGATAGTCAAAAGTTGGTTTTAGAGATATTATGCTTGTTTTGCATTGTTTTACAAGGTTTTTAGGTTAATTAAAGATGGAAGTCAAGTAAGGTGGACTTAGACCCATGAAAGAAGAAGAAAAATGATGAAAAGAAGGGTCAAGCAAGCCGCTGAGCGCCAGAATGGTCCGCTGAGTGCTCTGAGCGATTAGAGGGAAACCGCTCAGCGGCAAAACTGACCGCTGAGCAGTCAAAGCGGCACAAGGCAAACCGCTGAGCGGTGAATTTAGGCGCCTGGGTGGTTGTCTATTTTTTTAGCTAGATTCTGTAAATCTTTTTGTAATCTATCTGTTACCTTTTTGGCTTATATATAGCCCCAATGCGAATTAAGGGGATTCTTTTGGCAGAAAGAAACGTCCAGAGCTATTCCACACCTTGGAGGAGGTTCCTTGGATGCTTAGGCTCCATTCAACCATGACAATTGTGAACTAAACCCTTTGTTGTTGGGGAACAATGTAATCTTTTGAAACTCTCATATATTCAAATTCTTATTTATTTCATATGCTTGTCATATTCTTGTTTATCAATTGTTGGGTTCTCATTTGTGCTCAATGCTTTTATTGTTTAACTCATTTAGTAAAAGATGTTTGTCTTTATCGATATGGGGACATACGGTAATGTCATGAACCGGTGGGAAATTCCCTTATTATCCCAATATTGCCTAGGGATAGGGGTACGACGGTCAATTGTAGTTGCTTCTGATCGTATTGCATTATTGGTTACTAGGGGAGGCTAGGGATAGCAAGCCGGTAATTAATAATAGGCTCTTTTCACCAAGGGATTGGGTTAAGGGTAAATAAGAAAGTGTGCATGGCAATTAGATAAATAAGTGAAGTAAATAAGAGGAGTAGATATATGAGAGTGGATAAGATGAAATTGTAAACCCCAACAACACCATTCATCCATAGTTTCTCAAAACCAATTGAATCAACTGCATTGCATGTTTATTTTTGTTCTTTGCATATAACCACCATATTTATTCTCTTCTCAAGTCTTACAAAATTAGGTTACATGAAAGTTAAGGCCTTAGAGTCCTTTGGGAAAACGATACTCGGACTTACCCGTTTATATTACTTGATAACGGTGTGGTACACTTGCCAGGGACATAACAAGTTTTTGGCGCCTTTGTCGGGGACTCGTGGTTTAATTTATCTAGTAGTGTAAACTGATTAAATTTGACTTGATTTTATGTTTGTGTTTTATTTTTGTTCTAATAAATGTTTTCTTGGGTTTTGTGCCTAACAATTGCAGGATGCAGTTTGAACAAGAGTTTGATTATATGGGCACTGAATTCTACCAAAGTGATTTCAACCACTGGTGGGAACCTCACTCATACATGGATAAAAGCCAATTTGGGCAAGCTGTCGAGCCACAAATTACTCCACGCAGGGATACCATAGATGACGAATTTTGTCAACGGATGACAGGTATGAATATTCCTTTCATCAGAAGTTTGGAGGAGATGCAACAACGCGAGGAGTTACGAGAACGTCAAAGACAACAATATCGTCCTTCACTTAAAAAGTAGAGCGGCAAAGGCAACAATATTCTCCTACACTTAAAGAAAGAGAGAAGGAAGTTGAACGATGTCTTTGGCAGAAGCAATCCTCTATGCCAAGAAAAACATTGAGAGAAGCTGAACAATGCTGGTTGGAGGAAAATAAACAACATTGGCAGCAACTATCTCCATTTGAAATCCGTGAAGAGACATTCCAACAAGTACTGCAGAATATTATTTACTTTTTAGAATGTGATGACGCAAGATGTAAAAGGAAGGAGATAGAATTAGATTGCGTGACTGCATCTCTGAATGATTCTAGGGTTAGTACTGAAGTTAACCCTAGGGAGGAATGTCAAGCCACTATCTCTGAAAGTGATAAGGTTGTTGATGAGGAAAAGATAGAGGATGAAAAGATAGAGATAGATGAGGAGAAAATAGAGGGGAAAAAAATGGAGAGAAGGGAAAAGAAAAGCAGAGGAAGAAGTGATTGAGATTACCAGTGACGAAGAAGAGGTAAGTGAGAATGATGAGTTTGGTGAAGAAGAAGAAGAGGGATTGGAAGAAGCTGAGAAAAGAAGAGATAGTCACAATGGGCAGATGAGAGAAATATTTAGACATGTGATCACGGTCCCTATGGAAGAAAGTCATCCTCAGATTCCTCTTTATACAAAGAAAAGTAATTACATTGAAGAGGTGATAGACCTTGATGCAGAAGAGTAAGAACAGGAAGTATTTGTTCAGCCAAGAAAGGAACATCATCCACCAAAAATGAAGGATCCGGGATTAACTCTTCCTTGCATAATAAATGATGTGGATATAGGTAGAGCAATGATCGACTCTGGGTCTAGTATAAATTTAATGCCCTTAAGTTACTTGAAGAGAATTAAAGGGTTAGTGCTAAAACTAGCAAACACTACTATAACAGTTGCAGATGGTTCTGTTAAGAAAACAACTGGTAAGGTGGAAGATGCAATTGTCCGTATTGAGGAGTTGGAATTCTTGATTGACTTTGTAGTCATGGATATGGAGAATGAAGGAAGGATTCCATTAATTTTAGGAAGACCTTTTATGAGGACTTCCAGAATGGCGATGTGTATTCATGATGGAATAATAACTTTGAAAGATCAAGAATATGTGTTAATGTATACTTTCTCTAAAGGAAGGAAAGTGAAAATAAAAGAAAGAGACAAACATAAGAAGTCAAGAAGAGAAGCTGCACTAAAGGAAAACACAACAGGTACCAATTCTAATAGTTGTAATGTTTTGCAGGTACCTGAAGATGAGGAGGTTGACAAAGGAGGCACTATCCACACTGAATACGCACCACTTCCAATAGGGACACAAGTAAGACTTAAAAACAAGAAGTGGCTTGTTATTAAGAATCGGGAAGATGGCAAGTTGGAAATTAGGAAACCATTCACAAGAGCCATAAAGAGAGTGGATAGAAAGCAGCTGATGAGTTGGGTTGATGAAGATCCCAACTAGGATGTAATGAATTGATTTTATCTAAATCCTACTTTATATAAACATTTGTAGTTTTAGGGTATTTGATTTTGTACATGTTCTTTATTAAATTTTTGAACACTTTTTCGATAGCATCTACTGAGGGATGCTAAATTTTTGTGTATCTACTGAAGGATACAAGGTAAGTACACGTACTGAAGGGTGTTGGAAGGATAAACACTTACTGAAGAGTGCTAAACAGGTTTGGGTCAGGCTCGTGACGTTAAACAAGCGCTACCTGGGAGGCAACCCAGTTGATTGTTTTGTTTTTAATCCTGTGTTAAGTGCATTACATGTTAATGATTACATCTGAGAGGGGAAAAGATATATATTTGAAAAATTGAAGGTTGAAATTGAGTGCTAGAAGGAAATATTACTCAAAAGAAAGCAAAAGAAGAAGAAGTGAAAATAGGCACAGACCGCTGAGCAGTTGCGGTGCTGAGTGTCTCGGCTTTGCTTAAAAGCTGAGCGGTTTTTCACATTTTTCACTTTGAAACCCTTCTTTGCATTTCGCCTGAGCGGTCTCCCTAAGCCCTAACACTCTCATTTCACTTTCAAGAGCTTTTTAGAGAGATTTCCTCACTTTCTCTTCACCCACTCACTAAAAATTCAATTTTCTACCATTGCTTTGATAAAGTTTTGGGGTTTTTGGTTGAGAGATTTGCATTGGAGAGGATATTTATCATCAATTAAGCAATTTTTCTGCAAGCATTCACAAACTCCACTCAAGTAAGTATGCAAATTCATGTTTGGGGTTTCTAATTTTGGGATTTAATGATGAATATGCTTAGGAACATGATAAATTAGGGCTTTTGATTTCTATGCATGAATTGATAGATTAGGAACTGTTTGAACCGATTGAATTGCATGATTGTGGTCTGGATGGATGAAATTAGCAAAAGAGTGAAGATTAAGATCATTTAGGAAAGGATTTTGGAAAACCCTAGCTGCCACCGCTGAGCGGTCTGTTTTGGCACTGAGCAGTGGCGCAGCTTGAGGCAAACCGCCTGGGCGGTCTTCTTTGACGCTGAGCGGTTTGAAGTTGTTTTGCTTAAATGATAAAATTTTTGGATGTTTGTGTGTTGAGGAGCCCTATTTTTCCTCAAAGAATTATATGATTTGATGATGCACTAACCCTTAATGATGTTTCTGTGAATTGTGTTGGATGGAATTGATTTATGCAGCAATGTCTACCTGAAAAAGAGTTAAGACAATGGGCAACAAAAGGAAGGAACCAGAGAGACCTAGGAGATACTATTCTTCAAGGTTCCTTTCAAGGAAGCAGGAAGAACATTTTGCTATAGTCCAAGAAAGGCGACTGCTGATGGAAAGAAAAGCCATGTACATCCCAGACATAGCTCCAGAGTTTGGTTTAGAGATTGAAAGGCGAGGATGGGAGAGACTGACAACTTATCCAGCACCAGCCAGTATTGAGTTGGTAAAGGAATTTTATGCTAATGCCTTGCCGAGAGGAGGAGTGTCTGCAGGGAGGTACATGAGCTATGTACGTGGGCACTTGATCAGCTATGATCCTGACACCATCAATGCTTTTCTAGGGACTGAGTGGCCAGGAGAGCAGTGCAGGTATGCTGTTATACTGGGGAGGCCAGGGATTATGAGGAAATTGAGCGAGTGATGTGTATCCCTGGGAGGCACTTTCAGAGAAACCCGAATGGAGCACCGGTGAACATCCTTAGGGCATATTTAACTCCCCTAGCTAAATACTGGATGGCATTTACACATGCCAACATACAGCCATGCTCTCATGTTTCTGACATCACTTTACATCAGATCCTGGTTATTTACTGTATGTTAAGGCAGATGGACGTGAATGTTGGTAAGATCATTACCAGTGAGATTTTGAGCTGCGCCAACACTGTGAGCAGTAGGACGCCACTGGGAATTCCGTCTCTAATCACATATTTGTGTCAGCAAGCAAGAGTGGACACTTCAATTTCACCCTTCGAGAGGCCGAGGAGTGCTATTAATGCCTCCTATTTTCATCAGTATTGTAGAGGTGGCGAACTAGCTGGAGTAGTCCCTAGGAGACGTCCTAGGAGGGCAGCAGCACAACAGGTGGATGAGCCTGTAGATGCACCGGCACAACAGCCTGAGCCCTTCCATATGAGAGACAAGTACATGTTTATGATGGAGGCAAGGATGGAGTCCCTTTGTAGAGGGCAGGAGGCCACTGTCGAGATGATCATAGGACTTTATGACCAGCCACCAGTGCACAGGTGGACTATGGATGATTTCCATAGTGTGATGGCTTGGCCTCAGGGACAAGCACATGGTAGTGGGTCTGAGCTGCTGGGACTTCAGGAGGACAGGACGATGACCGGGAGGATGAAGATTTTGAGGATGCCCAGGAGCAGGAGGATGATGACTCAGATGAGGATCTACGTTGATGGCATCTACTGATGGATGCCAGCATTGGACAGGGATTTTTCTTTTTCTTTTTCTTTGTACTTTGAATTAGTAGTATAGGTTGAATTTATGTTTGAGTCTATACTTGGCTTGTACACTTATTTGGATAATGATTCAATATTATTGCATGATGAGTTGTTTGCTACTGATGATTGATTGTGGATGATGATTGAGAATGTGTGAATGTTGATATCCAAGTTGATGGTTCACTAGCTATGTGAACAGATGAGTAAGTGATTCATGATTGTGATTTTCATGCTAAGCAAGACTCATGTGTGAAGTAAGAAAGCATGATTATGTGAGGTATTGAGCTTCATAGTCTTATTGTTGTGTTCACTGTTTACAGGGAATCATGAATGGTATTGACTTAATCTTGATAATTGGTTGAATTGCATGTGTATGTCGTATGATCAAGGCCATGTTTGGAAAGCCCTTACTTAGCCAAATTTTCACCCAAAGAATTTTAAATGATATACCCTTTTTGAACCTTGACCTTAAACAGTATGAAAACCATTGTTTGAATTGATTTACCTTGAGTTAGGGTTGAGAATAATTATATGTGTTGAGAATGTTCAAGTTTGGGGTTGAATGGGGAAAGTGAAAGGCAAAAGAAAAAGGAAAGCATTGAGTTCAAAGTATGAAAAAGAAAAATGCATGTGAAAGAAAAGAATGAGTGAGATTGGTTAAAAAGAAAGTGTGCTTGAACTTTGAATGATGATTTAAACTCTCTTAACTCAAGGATTTTGTATTCCAGAAAAACCAATTTTTCTTGATAGCCTAGCCACAAT
>NC_028351.1:29709320-29712733 GCF_000741045.1 Vigna radiata var. radiata | reverse complement strand
GAAGTGAAGTAAGGTGGACTTAGACCCATGAAAGAAGGAGAAAAATGATGAAAAGAAGGGTCAAGCAAGCTACTGAGCGCCAGAATGGTCCGTTGAGCGCTCAGAGCGATTAGAGGGAAACCGCTCAGTGGCAAAACTGACCGTTGAGCGGTCAAAGCGGCACAAGGCAAACCGTTGAGCGGTGAATTTAGGCGCATGAGCGGTTGTCTATTTTTTTAGCTAGATTCTATAAATCTTTCTGTAATTTATCTGTTATCTTTTTGGGCTTATATATAGCCCCAATGCAAATTAGAAGGGGATTCTTTTGGCAAAGAGAAACGTCCAAAGCTATTCCACGCCTTGGAGGAGGTTCCTTGGATGCTTAGGCTCCATTTAACCATGACAATGGTGAACTAAACCCTTTGTTGTTGGGGAACAACGTAATCTTTTGAAACTCTCATATATTCAAATTCTTATTTATTTCATATGCTTGTCATATACTTGTTTATCAATTTTTGGGTTCTCATTTGTGCTCAATGCTTTTATTATTTAAATCATTCAGTAAAAGATGTTTGTCTTTATCATATGGGGACATACGGTAATGTCATCAACTGGTGGGAAATTCCTTGATTATGCCAATATCGCCTAGGGATAGGGGTAGGATAGTTAATTGTAGTTGCTTCCGATCGCATTGCATTATTGGTTACTAGGGGAGGATAGGGATAGCAAGCCGGTAATTAATAATAGGCTCTTTTTACCAAGGGATTAGGTTAAGGGTAAATAAGAAAGTGTGCATGGCAATTCGATAAATAAGTGAAGTAAATAAGAAGAGTAGATATATGAGAGTGGATAAGATGAAATTGTAAACCCCAACAACACCATTCATCCTTAGTTTCTCAAAACCAATTGAATCAACTACATTGCATGTTTATTTTTGTTCTTTGCATATAACCAAATTTTTTTTTCTCTTCTCAAGTCTTACAAAATTAGGTTACATGAAAGTTAAGGCCTAAGAGTCCTTTGGGAAAATGATAGTCAGACTTACCCGTTTATATTACTTGATAACGATCTGGTACACTTACCAGGGACTTAACAGAAAGTAAAGGAGAATCAAAATTAAAAAGCATAATTGTAAAATGGGATCAAGAACCCTGAAAGTAAACATCAGATTTCAATTAAAATTCAAAAACAAAATTACAAGTTACCGGAATTACTAAGGAACTCACGGCTTGTCACCCTCATGAGCTCCTCAGAAAAATCTAGTGAAGCCAAGACCGTCTCTACCTCTAAGAAAGTAGTAAAACCTAAAACTACAATCAGAGAATTGGAAACCCAGAGAAAGCTGTAAAGAATCTACTCTAAAGCATGAAAAATCGAAAATCCAGTCTAAGTATACTTCCTGTCACCCAGTGCACGTACTCTTTACATTACAAAACCCCCCCTTTTTATAGGGAAAATCCAAAGAACAAAAAAGAAAAGAAAATGGGAAAGGGGGAAGAATCTGAAAACGAACCAAGCCTCTAGAATCATCATCAACTAACTCTAAAAACGACCCACTTTGCTCTTCAACCATCGACCTCTTTGCACGTGCCTTCAACCTCCATTCTGATCGATCAAGCTTCTGGGCCAGCTCCCTTGGGCCGTGAAGCCCTCTTCTCTCACGCTCTCTTGAAGCACTCTCACGAACCCTAGCTCATGAAGAATTTGGGGAAAACTCAAATGGTCGAGCTCTTTCTTGCAGAAATGAAGCTTTGAGAAGGATCCCCTCAGCTTTGGCCAACAGCAGCATGAAACGCTGATTTTCATTTAATCCAACATAAGGCTTCAGCCTATCTACACAACAACTTAGATCATTGCTTTTTCACAAGTGCTGGCCCAAACAACATCTATTAGGTTCAGCACAGCAGATTGAAACTCTGGGCTTCCTAACAATGCCAACCCATTAACGCCTGGCCCATTTACTCTACCCAGTTCAACCCAAGATTTTCAATTCATTTAGCATCACCCCCTTCCTTTATTTATTCTTCCAACCAGTAACAAAGCAATTAACAAAAATAAGATGGCAAAAACAATGAAAAATAAATCCTAAAAGAAATGAAATCCTATTTGAAATTTTCTGAATATTTTTCTAGAAAGTAAAACAGTCTATTTATTTAACAACCTATTTTAATTAACTAAAAACAAGAAATTATTACTCTTTTAACAAAACTCTAAAATTAAAGGCAAATTGCAAAACTAATCTAATTCTAGAAAATTAGAAACTAAAATGTACTAAAATAAACTTCTAAGACTAGAAAAATAGGGAAAACTTGGGAGTTATCACGGTTCCTAGGAGACGTCCTAGGAGGGCAGCACAACAGGAGGATGAGCCTGCAGTTGCACCGGCACAGCAGCTTGAGCCGTTTCAGATGAGAGACATGTACATGTCTATGATGGAGGCGAGGATGGAATCCCTTTGCAGAGGGCAGGTGGCCACTGCCGAGATGATCGTAGGACTTTATGATCAACCACCAGTGCACAGGTGGACTATGGACGAGTTTCGTAGTGTGATGGCTTGGCCTCAAGGGCAGGAACAGGGTAGTGGGTCCAGAGCAGTTGGAGCCTCAGGCGGACAGGATGATGACCAAGAGGATGAGGACTTTGAGGATGCCCAGGATGAGGATGGTGATGACTCAGATGAGGACTTGGGTTGAGAGCATCTACTGATGAATGTCAGCATTTGACAGGGATTTTTCTTTTTCTTTTTCTTTTTCTTTGTACCTTGAAATAGTAGTATAGGTTGAATTTATGTTTGAGTCTATGCTTGGCTTGTACACTTATTCGGATAATGGTTCAATTTTATTGCATGATGAGTTATTTGCTACTGATGATTGATTGTGGATGATGATTGAGAATGTGTGAATGCTGATATCCAAGTTGATGATTCACTAACTATGTGAACAGATGAGTAAGTGATTCATGATTGTGATTTTGATGCTAAGCAGGATTCATGAATGAGAAGTGAGAAAGCATGATTATGTGAGGTATTGAGCTTCAGAGTTTTATTGTTGTGTGCACTGTTTACAGGGAATCATGGATGATATTGACTTAGTCTTGATAATTGATTGAATTGCATGTGTATGTCATATGATGAAGGCCATGCTTGGAAAGCCCTTACTTAGCCAAATTTTCACGCAAAGAATGTTAAATGATATACCCTTTTTGAACCTTGGCCTTAAATAGTATGCAAAACCCTTGTTTGAATTGATTTACCTTGAGTTAGGGTTGAGAATAAATGTATGTGTTGAAAAGGTTCAAGAAAAATGCATGAGAAAGAAAAGAAAAGAAGAAAAGAGAAAAGGCATGTAAAGTGAACTCAATGAAAAAAGAAAAAGGGAAAAAGTTGGGAATGAGTGAGATTGGTTAAAAAGAGAGTGTGCTTGAACTTTGAATGA
>NC_028351.1:29692716-29707965 GCF_000741045.1 Vigna radiata var. radiata | reverse complement strand
GGCTCTTTTCACCAAGGGATTGGGTTAAGGGTAGACTAGAAAGTTTGCATGGAAATTGGATAAATAAGTGAAGTAAATAAGAAGAGTAGATATATGAGAGTNGATAAGATGAAATTGTAAACCCCAACAACACCATTCATCTATAGTTTTTCAAAGCCAATTGAATTAACTGCATTTACATGTTTATTTTTGTTCTTTGCATATAACCACGAACTTAATTCTTTTCTGAAATCTTACGCGATTTATTTACTTGAAAAGTTAGGCCTAAGAGTCCTTTGGGAAGAACGATATTGGGTTTACCAATTATATTACTTGATAACGATCTGGTACACTTGCCAGTGGCTTAACAGTTTCTATTAGAGCTGGATTGGGACATCCTAAACCATTTGGTTTGAGATATGTTGCCATTAAAAATGAGGATTGTGACTTTGCTAATTATAAAGGTAGACACTTTTATGATTCTTTCGACACATATATGTTTGAAACCTTCGTATGTATGTTATGTTGTCACGATTCTAAATTTATTGATTTAACGACTAATTCCTTTTATACCTTTTTTCTTTTTGCAAGAAATTACCTCATGATACATGATGCTATAAGGTCTGCCTACCCAGATATTAAAATAATATCAAATTGTGATGCTTCTGGCGCACTATTAAACCATCAAGCTGATTTGTTTGATTTTCATGTAACAATGCGTTCTAATATACACTAATTCTTGAACTTTTGTTTGTTGCTTTCCATATTTGGCAAGCATG
This sequence comes from Vigna radiata var. radiata, assembly GCF_000741045.1. Lineage (NCBI taxonomy): Eukaryota > Viridiplantae > Streptophyta > Magnoliopsida > Fabales > Fabaceae > Vigna > Vigna radiata. Next base: position 29,707,207 of record NC_028351.1, on the reverse strand, counting down.
CTTAATTTGTCTTTTTCTCATTTGTCAACTTATCCTTCTTAATGTTTTATTTTTGTTAAACTTACACAAATTCGAAAGACTTATTTTCCAAGTCTACTAAGTTAAGAGAAGTGAAAAAAAAAATGTGGAATTAGATCAATTCACTATAAAGTTTGGTTAAGGTTGTTTTAACTACTCTTTTTTTTCTTATCGTTGTAACTGTGCAATTGTTTTTCAATTTATTTTGCTAAATTCCTTTCTACTTAGGGGTTTTTGTTCTCTAGTATAATTTTTTATTCTAAAGAATCATATTTGTTTGTTATTTAATAATTTTAAAAAGAAATTAAATTTACGTAATTTTGAAATTGAAAAAAAAAGGAATCCAGTCCCTTCTCATTGGAAATGAAAAAAATTAAAATGTCAAGGGGTCATTTTCCTTAAAAAAACGATATTAGGTATATATTTTAATAATCATCAAACAAAAATAGTGTAAAACATATAGATTTATTTGTGATCAAATAGTTGAAAATAAAGGAGGTTAAAAACTCCCACAAAATAATAGTCAGTAATAGAGGAGGTTTTTACCCTCCGCAAAAAACCTCCGCAAATTGAATGTGATACCAAGGGTCGCATAAAACCCCCACAGATAGATTGTGGCGACTCAAATTGCGACAGTTTGAAAAACTCCCGGAAATTACTTTGCGGAGGGTAAAAACCTGCAAATCGAAAAAAAACCTCCTCTAAATAGCATTTGTTTAGTAGTGTAAAGGTAACTTAGAATTGAAAGAGTGAAAATAATTTTAAAATTACTAAGGTTTTTTATAAAGGAGATCAAGCTAAGAGAAATTGAACACTCATTGAACATGCAAAAGTTGTATACAGTTGAGAAGATGAGCTTTGCAATTCTTTGCAAATGATCATGTGTGTTCTTGAGATTGGTATAGGAATAAAGCCACCGACAAGTGAGGTGCCTTTTGTTGGGGCAAATCGGCAAGTGTACCGAGTCGCACAAGTAATATAAAATGGTAAGACCAAGATACCTATCCCAAAGGACTCACGGTGCTGAACAGTTGTGTGAAAACAAGATTAATTAAGACTTAAAAGAAAAGAGATCAATAGTTTTGATTGCAAAAACAAAATAGAAGTGATCAATGGCAAAAGAGCACAAAGATGAATGGAGGTTGATTTATATGAGATGATTATGCTGTTGGGGTTTGACTTCACCAAGTTCCCTCTATTCATTTATGCCAATGTCCCTCACTAAATCACTTAAACCCGATCCCTCGATAAATAACCCTGTCCCTAATTACCAGTTCATACAATTCCTAGCATTCCTGGTAAATAGATGTGAAGAATAAGAGGTTAAGACGAAATCACTTTTTCGTTCCTTTCGCCTGGGCTTCGGGTTTTCCCCCTTCTTTGTGCCTTTTTGACCCCTTTTGAGCTCCATCGTCTTGGCTTTTCACTTCTTCTTCCAGTATTGCTTCAATCTCTGTCAAAACAAGGGGAATTTGTTAGAAAAATGTTAAAATCATCCTCAACTCTCTTATTCACACTATTTATTGAAAACACATGAGTTCAAGCAGGTTTCTAAGTGAAAAAGGGTGCGTTTAGTATCAAAATCACATAGCAAATAACGGTGTTTTAATCCGTTATCAGTTAACACCTTTTATCTTTCCTTGTTGGGAAACATGTATAATGTTTTTCATGCATCCCATTTGGAGAAGTATGGACCTTATCCGAAACATATTCTAAATCTCGTGCACCTCTAGTGAAGAAAATCTATCATTTGAAATCAAACTTGTTAGTATCATAGATTCATAAGTAAAATAGTTGCATGGTAGAAACATCAATATGGTTAAAGTGCATTTGGATATGAAATCGGGTGATTATACTGATAGAAAGCAGAAATATAAAGTAATGATAGAACTGATATTGTAGAGAGGAAATTACAGAGATGTGCGAGAGAGAGAGAGAGAGTTTGAAAGTAATACGCTTAAGAGATATGTTATTTCAGCAAGGAAACATTGTATATATACAAGGAAGGAAACCACAATAAAAATGATACAAAGATATTAACTTACTTCTGACTGAGTAAAACTTTAGAAGGCTTTGAATTATATATCTAATATATACCTGGGATATGGAAGATAAGATATGAGAAGTTATGCTACTTCTCACTACTAAAAAAAATAAAATAAAATTTTTGACATCTGTTTTTTTCGACATTTAATGTTCAACCAAATCCAATATTTTTTTTTGGAAAGCATCAATTTGACGTTGGATTTCACACATGACATTATTTAAAGTCGGCTACCATGTGGGCAGATGTCAAAATTGACGTAGGACCCCTATAGGACTGACGTCCACCACCGTTCAGTGTGTCTTTTCCTCGTTGAGCGAGAAAATCCTGGGATTTACTCTAGAACTTATTTGACGTCAAACTAAGTATTAACAAACATCAATTGACGCTTGTTTTGAAACTAACAAACGTCCATTTCATCATTTGTTTTAATAATTAATTTGTTTTTACAATTTTATCACACTTAAAATATAGAAAACCATTCCAACACATCACAAAATTATGTATAGTATTTGTTTCAAGTCATGTGAATACTAAAGCAATCCAAAACTAAAAGTATCAAAAGTAAACTAATTAATGTATTCAATAAAAACAAAATATTTTGTAGTGGGATGATCGTAGGTCCTAAGTCCATCCCTACAAAAGATACATTGTCCACTCTTGTTGTATCTTTTTTATTATGACCTAATGTAAGTGATGTATTCGTGAAGCGCTAAAAAATTAATTCAAATCCATTATGTTTGAATACTAACATTCAAAGCTGAATGTGACTTGTAATTTATGGAAGGTAAGTATTGTTACCTTAATCCAGTCATCTGTAATTCCTGCTCGAATGATGATTTTAATCCAACACATGACATAATAGTCACATTCCCATGAATCAAGTTACTTTTTACACTAAACATGACAAAGGAAATGGTCACATATATAGATCATACAATAACGTAGAAAATAAATAAGAAAAATATCAATGAGTTTGAATCTTTGGATACATGATTTGAATTAGCTATCCTCTAGGTTTACCCATAACTCTATTTACATTTGAAGCACAGGTTAATATTAATATAACTATATTCATCATAAGAAAACCATATGTTTGCAACATGGATTTGTAACATTTGAAACATAAAAAAGGAAACACTTACGTTTGTAACATAAATTTCAAGTCATTTTTCATCCTCCTGTGTAGGGAACAAAACCATAGAATTGTGCATTGTCTTGGTATCATGACCATCAGTTGCCCATGAGAAAGTTAAGTATATTGTTAAAAACTAACAATCTAAATATCATTAGTATGGAAGACAATGAAATATCTTACATGTACCATATTTGTAGGATTAAAATATTCAACATCATGTCTTCCCCAATGAGCTCTAGTGCAGCATTTAGAGTGATATAAAGTGACACATGACACTCGAGGCCAAATACTCTTAAATTCAAATGTTGTTCTACTAGTCCTCTATTCAACCTAAGTAATTTTGTCATCAGCTTTGTTAAAGTATCATCATTTGCTTCTGCCATGTCATCATCTTCATGGATCACAAGCTGATCCATGGGCTGCTTCTCAAGACATAAGAACTTAAATAAATATTTTCAAAGTAGTATATCAATATTTATAAATTTAATATAAAAAAAAATAATCATAGAAATATAATTCATGTGGGGTGCCAATGTGTGGCATGATCAACGCTTTAGGACAAGCTATAAATGTGCCTCTAGCCTCCCCCACAAATTGGATTTTTGAGGTTTAGGGTTTAAGGTTATTTCTTCCATTCTTTCATTATTTTCATCTAGTTTCACCATGCCAATGGTGAACTAAACCCTTTGTTGTTGGGGAACAATGTAATCTTTTGAAACGCTCATATATATTAAATTCTTATTTACTTCATATGCTTGTCATATACTTATTTATCAATTGTCGGGTTCTCATCTGCGCTTAATGCTTTTATTGTTTAACTCATTCAGTAAATGTTGTTTGTCTTTATCGATATGGGGACGTACGGTAATGTCATGAACTGGTGGGAAATTCCTTGATTATGCCAATATCGCCTAGGGTAGGGGTAGGACGGTCAATTATAATTGCTTCAGAATGCATTGCATTATTAGTTACTAGGGGAGGCTAGGGATAACAAGCCGATAATTAGTAATAGGCTCTTTTCATCAAGGAATTGGGTTAAGGGTAATTGAGAAAGTATGCATGTCAATTAGATAAATAAGTGAAGTAAAATAGAAGTGTAGATATGTGAGAGTGGATAAGATGAAATTGTAAACCCCAACAACACCATTCATCCATTGTTCTAAAAAACCAATTGAGTCAATTGCATTGCATCTTTATTTTTGTTCTTTGCATACAACCACCAATATTATTCTCTTCTCAAGTCTTACGCGATTAGGTTACATGAAAGTTAAGGCCTAAGAGTTCTTTGGGAAAACGATACTCGGACTTACCCGTTTATATTACTGGATAACGATCTGATACACTTGTTAGGGACTTAACGACGCTCCTCCCTAGCCAGTGCCAACGCAAGCCGCGATGGTCGCCCCAGGTGTCGGTGCTAATGACAGGCGACACTTGTCCTGTCTTTCCTCATCATCGATTCCACCCCTCTAAGATGCACCGCGAGACCTAATAGAACCAGGCAACCCCTACGACTCCGCACCAGCCTGCCAGTATCGCCAACGCTGCTAGTGTTATTCTGCCTTTGTTTTCCTTTCTTAACTTGGGTGTGCGTTTTCTGGTGGTATTGTTTGTTGTCACGAAGCGCGAAGAGTGGCGATTGTGGCGAAACAGAGAGAGAGCACGAGAAGGAAAGAGTCTGAAATCCCTTAGCAGTTGGGTCTACACAAGAATCGGAGATGGCGATGAGAAACGCCGCAATCGACGTACTAAGAACGAGTGCCGAGGAAACGATAAACACCAATTTCCTTCTCAAACATGGGCGAAGCTAAGAAAGTTAATTCGTTAAGCTTGAACTCGCGTCGAGAGGAAGAACTATTTCTATTCTTGTTACTGTTATTCTCGTTAGTAGTTGTATAGATGGAGATTAGGAAGTGAATGAATGGGCTCTTCTCTCTTTTGCTTTGATTTTCTATTTTTGTGATGAGTGGTGCAATGATTTTTTTGATTGTGAAAATTTGGTTCAGTGATTGAAATAAATGGTAAGAATGGTTATGGCTTGAATATGATTCGTGAATATGAGTCGTATGTGATGGAGGAAATTTGTTCCAAAAAGGGAGACACTGTTGAGTTGATAGGAAGTAATATGTGAGTGAGAGGTTGATGATGGATGATGGAAGAATCGGTGGGAGAATCCCCTTTTGCTATGTCGAAGAAAACGATTTCGGAGAGAGTGATTCTGTTAAGTGAGTGGAGTCATGGAATCGAGAATGAGAAAATGGTAAGGAAGCCAGGGTGGTTTCGGGTCATGGGAGAATGGTGTGGTGAAGGGGAATGTGTGTGTGTTTTGGAAGATTCCCCTTCTGTCACCAACTTCTTTTTTTTCACGTTACCCTTTTCTTTTCTTTTTAATTATTTTGCTTTTCTTTTCTTTTTTTTCTATTTTTTTCTTTCATTTTCTTTTCTTTCTTTCTTCTATTTTCGTTTTCTCTTTTTTTTTTCTTTTTGTTTTGTTTTCTTTTTTTCCTTTTCTTTACTTTTCTTTTCTTTTCTTTTTTTTTCAAATGAATATAGAAAAATGAAATTAAATCCAATAATAAAAAAAGTAAATCAAAATACTAAATAGTAAAGCAACAATTAAAAATAATAAAACAAAAATAAAATAAATTAAAATAAAATAAAATAAGACAAAAATAAAAATTAGTCCTATTATAAAATCACTCGGACGAAATTGAGTGCTGACAATTTTTATCTAGTTTCACCATGTCTATGGTGAACTAAACCTCCATTGTTGTTGGGGAAACGATGTAATCCTATTGAAACTCTCATATATTGAATTGATGCTTTATTCATATGCTTTGTTTTATTAATTGTTAGAGTTTTTCCTTCATTATATTTGCATGCTTTGTTTAAGACATTATTCAATAGCATAATCTTTGATTATATCTATATGGACACATGTGGGTAGATCTAGACAAGAGGGAATTCTCTCGGGAGCAATATTACCTAGACATAGGGATAGAAGGACCGATTGCCTTTAAGCTTCTATGCGAATGTAATGCATGATCAATTGCTAGGGAGACTAGACATAGTAAACTAGTAATTAGGATAGGTTCTTTTCTCCAAGAGATTATGATTAGGGTAAATTAGAAAGTGGCATTAACATTAATGAAAAAGTAGAATTCGGAAACCCCAACAACACCATTCATCCATATCGTTTAACTGTCAATTGATCAATCTTTGCATGTGCATGTTGAATTTTCGTTTTTGCATTCCAAACCATAATTTTTTATATTCAAGTCTTATTAAAATCAACAAATCACACGAAAGTCTAGGCCTATGAGTCTCTAGGGAAACGATACTTGGTCTTACCACTTATTATTACTTGATACGATTCGGTACACTTGCCGGAGTCTTAACAAACTTACGCACAAATCTGTACAATAATCCAAAATTAATTAGTGAAAACTAAATTAATAAGTCAACAAACCAACAAGAACACATTAATTAGAAGAAAATCAATGAAAACATACCTTTACACCTTTTCAAACTCATGAAAGAGCAATAATGGCGAAAACTCAAAACGAAAACACGAAAAAAGTGAGGCTCGCAGATCGTCGAATGTCGTGCTCGACTCAAATTAATTTTGTAGATTAAATGCAATAACTAGGGAATGACTCCTAGGTCGTCTCTCAAGGACCATTTTTTGGTTCTGTCATAGGATCAAACACTTAGTTGAGGGAAGGGGGGTTGAGTAGAATGTGCAAACTAAATTAACACAGTAGTTAACTTGGGCTAAATAACGATTAAAAACGGATGGTCACAAGTTGAATTGCAATGTTTCCTATCCTTTATTAACAACAAATTACACGCTCATTTCATCTCTAATCCAACACAAATTAACTAACTAAACGAAGGTTAATCAGTTCTTCAAAATTGTGAATTAAGTAAACATAATGCCTATATCAAATAAATTATGCACCACATAGGTTAATAAATTAAGCGGAGATTAAACACCAATTAGATCACAGAGCGTGTCCTAATTCCAGGTATAAAACGGATTAAACATAATGCAAGGAAAGAATAGTGGAATCAAATGACAACACAACAATCTCAAGGGCACATTTGCAATCTCTCTAGTCATCATCCAATAGAATTCAAGCTTCCATTAAGAACAATTGCAAAATAGAGAAAACACAATAGAAAACCAACACAGTAGAGGCAAACGAACTAGAAAATGAGATTAAATTGGAAACGAAATGCTAGAATGCGAAAGTAAAGTTGGAATAGGAAAATGAAGTTGGAAATGAAGTGCAAATGGAAAATAAAATTAAACACAACAAACGAATTACATAGCATAAGCGAAAACGAAATTAGATTGCATAGTGAAATTGGAAACACAAAACGAAATTTTAAACAGAAACAAAATCGGAAAAAACTAAACAAAATAAAAAATGAATAAAGAGAAAATGAAAGATAGAAAACGAAAAAACCTTCACTGTTCACGTTCCTCCTCTCACAAAAACAAAAATATAATAGAAAAATGAGAGAGTTCTAAGGGTGGCTACAACATGGGCACTTAACCCTAGGCCAAGGCCAAGTCATCCCCTCTTTTTGGCCTTTACTAATTTACGAAAATTGGGCCCAATGTTCAAAAGTCTGTCCAAAATTACCAAAAGAAAATAAAAACGAAATTACAAACTAAATAAACATAAAACGTTGACGTGGAAATTGGTTGTTGACGTGGCGACCCTCTTGGAGTCTCAAAATATAATCCTAAAATTGCCCTAAAAGTAATAACGGGAATAATTAACCTCAGATAATTCAAATTAATTAAAATAAGAATTATTGGTCAAATTAAGCCCAAATAGAAAAACTGAGGAAGTATTGGACAGTTAAGCACAATTCATTAATTAAATTTGGTGCAGAAAGCTGAGTGAATATGAAAAAATAATTATTCATCACTCACATTCAAAATTTTGGGGTTTAACAGGCCTTTTGATGTCGGCCCCTCTACCCACCAACGTCTTATTGGTCATTAGACGTTGCCCCCTATCCCCCGATATCTTATTGTGCAAAAAATTCTAGATTGGCGCCACTTTGGGATATTTTTTCCAATTTATTGATGTTCGTGGAAATGGATCCGATGTCTAATAGGTATTAGATGTCGGCCCCTATTGTGTCTGACGTCCAATGTTTGAAAAATTGTCCTTTTAGTTCTCATTTTGAAGTTTTTGGCAGAGGGTTTGATGTTTGGTCTAAAGAAGGTTGACGTCTATATGGAATAAGATGTCGAGGGAGTTAGTAGCATATGTTAACTTTGTTATTTTATATACAAAATTTTCACCAATTATTTTTAACGTTGGTTATTTTGTGATTAGATGTTGTACGTGTGACATTAAATGTTATTTTCACACTAGTGCCTTTTTCTTGTGAGATAACTTTTTAGGATGATTATTATTGTTTAGGATAATGTTGTTAAGACAAAATCGTCTATAAGAATAATATATCTAAATATTCTCATATTTTTTAAAGTTTAACAAAGCAATATTAAACGAAATGAGAATATAAAGATGTCATCACTAAAATATCAAAATCGTAAGAACTTTAATGATAAGCTCAAAGTCTCTAAGTACACATAGGAAAGCCTTAGGAAAACCCTTAGGCCTAAATGAGACGTTATACTAAACGATTCCCAAAGTTAAAGCGTCTATGACAATTGTGCTAAAAGCAAAAGTTATACTATTCCAAACGATAATCATTCAAACTCTCAAAGTAATGTAAAAGTCTTTAAGACAATGATTTTGGTAAAATCCCTTTAAAAGTCTTAATCAATATTCATAAAACTTGTAGAGGAAAAACTTGGTAAACGCTTTGGCTGAAGGAAACAAAATATTAAAGTGTTTACAACATTCTAGATTGTACCATGAGCTATACCTCATACTTCGTCCAACAATGAAGTCCTGAATCAAAGACTGGTATCTTAAGAGAAAAGGTTAAAGGATAAAATGCTACCTGAACGATAGAAAATGTAAAAAGCACTTTGTTATTCTGAACAAGCATTAAATGTCATTAAATGCTTCTCGTTCAAAAACAACAAAAGTGATAAGAGAAAAGGCATATATGTTGCATGCATATATACTCTATTTTGTGCAGATCACCTACTACAAGTATCCACCTGCTCTATTCAAAATATATCAAAAGTGAACGTTAGAGACAAAGAAGACATTCACAGAATGTTCTCTCTATCAAAAGTCATGCCAAGAAAATAGTAAAATCTACTTCTATCAAAGTACCGAAAAAGCACGTATGCTCTGACAAGTCGACTTTAACCAACGACTGCTTCATACGACAAGATAAAGAAGACACAAGATTCAAGGCAAAAGCTCAAGTTTAACGAATATCTTTTGAGAAGCCTTTAAATTGAAGAATACTTGAAGAAAGAACCAAGAGAATAACTTAGAAAGATAACATCATAAGAAAGAAATAACATTGAGAAAAAAAACACAAAAGAGCTCAAGATCAAAAGAGAATATTTGAGAAAAGAAAAAGAAAAAGTCCAGAAACACTCTCAAGCTTCATTTTAATATCAGTTTACTATTTGTAAGTAGAGAGAAAAGAGAGAAAAACAACTAGCAAGTCTGTGGACAATATTGTATTGAATATATATCCTCTTTATGAGAGTAATCGTCTAACAACTTGTAAGTAATCATATTGATTGCAAATTTTGAAGAGAATTCAACCACTTATTGTTTAACTTAAGAGAGTTAAGGATTACTAGACAACATATCAAGGGATACTAGGATTGTCTAATGGAAACAAGGAGTGAGTGGAACTCAAGTAGGCAGGGTAATAAGTGTTATTCATTGACTAGGGATACCAGGAATGGTGAAGAATATTGTGCAATCAAGAGTGAGTGAAACTCAACTAGGTAGTGTATCATGGAATACCAGGATTGTATGGGGATAGCAGGAATGGTGAGATACATAGTTATAATCTTGTTGAAGATTATAGTGGAACCCTCTAAGGTTAGAAGAGACTAGATGTAGCTTAGTTAGAGTAAACCAATATAAAAATATTTTTTTACTTACTATTTTATTCTCTCTCGAAACTTCTTTTATAAAAACCTACAGTTATATTTTCGGTTCAAATATAAGAGCTTCCTATATTTTTCTCAACTTATTTATAGAATTTTTTAATTTCTGTTCGAATTGATTTGAGTTAAAAACTTGTATATATTTAAATGATTAAAGTCCTTGTTCTTAATCTTCTCCCTTGATTTTGATTTTGATATTAATTTTGGATAAAAGGAGCTCGTTTACTTTACTTCAAACTAATTCTCATAATATTGGAATAAACCAAGAATATATATATATATATATATATATATATATATATATATATATATATATATATTCAAGTTTTTCTGTTATAAATAAATTTGAAATATTTAAAATTTACTGATTTATTTTTAAAATATTTTTATTATGTACAAATTTATGTTATGTTAAACTTTATATCGAGTTTACGATACTAATGATGTTTGTTTTTTTTTTCTATGGTTTTAAGAGTGTTACATTAACGGTTGAAAGAAAATTTTTAAAATAAGAACAAAGTTATATTACAAATAACAGAAGACTTCAATAAATTTTATTTAGTGGCTATTAAACTCAAAAACTTCACTCATAATTGAAGGTATGTTAGTGAAAATAGTCAAAAAAAAAAAAATTAAGAATGAGTACTTATAATAAGAAAGAACTTAGCATTTATGAGAAAATAGTTACGTATTGATGGTCCTAAACGACATTCAAAGTTTAGCGGATATTCTTGACCCACATTAGTAGCTACCAACATTGAAGAACTTCAAATTCTCACAACATTGTTGACCTTGGGTTGCCACTGATGACTTCAATGTATTTATCACAAATTGAGGAACTCAACATTCATTCACACAATGTTTTGGATAGCCACCAAACGTCACACCCACCCACTCAATCTTCCCATACAATTCAATATTCTTGGGTGTCTCTCAACTTGAGATTCATTGAAAATAATCAATTAGTTTGGTCCGTGAAAAATTACAAAGGTCAAATTGAAAAGAAAAATAAAGATTTAACTTGTTTATAAAGGTAAGAACAGTGAAAAACTTTACCTTTTAGTCATTTTTAACAATGAGTGAATGAAAGAAAGTAGAGATGACCATGTTAAAACAAATTTCTCAATAAAATTTCTCAGAAAAATTAAAATATAAAGTGAATTATGTTAAATGATACGTTAAAACCATTTCATTTTTTACATAAGTCAAAACAATATTAATTTTTGCTCATATAAATTTATATTTAACATAAATTTCTTCTCAAAATAAAAAACATAAATAATTATAAGATTCATTTATTTAATATTGTATTTAACGTTTATGATAATGATCACTTATTTTAGTATTTGTTTTATTAATTAAGTATTATTTTCCAACAATTCATAATAGTATATTTATTTTATTTTTTATATTGTGATTTTTTTAATACTTTTATGTTTAACTACTTATTTTTAATCAACACCGTAAATAATATCACTTGTATTTAACTATATATACTTAATCTGAAACTAAATTTAAAATACTTTTAAATATATAATATATAATATAAAAAGTCAATAATAAAAATAAAAAATACAACTAAAATAAGTTAATCTACAAATAAATTATACAAATACATAAATCATTTAAGCATTTAATTTTTAAAATTAACAAGATAATAAACTCAAAATTGTAAAAATAACGTTAAAATTAATAAATCTATTATTTAAAAAAATTAATAATCTTATTTATTTTATTGTTAAAAAATTACTAATTATATTTGTGAGGATGCAGAAAATGTATTTTAAAATTGATAGTAATTTAAAATTAGTGAGACTCAATTATTTTAATATTAAAAGGGTTTGTATAAATAAGAAGTTTTACAAATGAGTTTCATTATTTTAAATACATTATCTCTCTAGAAACCACTTTTGATGAGTTCTTTGACGTCTCTTTAATGGTTCTCACCATATGTTTGTCATATTGAAGATCTAAGACTATAGCATTGATCTTGAGGATGAGTTCTTCATTTTGGACTAAGTTTATTTTTTGCTATTTTCTAGAACCCAATTTGTTTTCTTTGCATATATGAGTTTTCTTCCGCTTCTATGTGTCATTTTAATCTTCTTTACAAGTTTCTATTCATCAATGATCATAATGGTAAGTCCTAATCATTTTTTTGATGTTTTTGTGTGTAGATAAAACATCCTATGAGTTTGAAGATGTTGAGTTGTCACAAAAGTTGTTGGGCAAATTTGGTCAGGTAAGGGAACCTAGTCTTGGTTTGTTTTATGTGATTTTTATCAATTGGATAGATGCATGTGAAGTCACAGGAAAACATTAGAAATGGGGGGAGGTGTTGAATAGTGTTTGAATTATTTTTTTCACAACTAAGCATCTTATAAGTAAATGTGAATGGGTAGTTAAAGACATTTTAGATGCTAGATTTCATAGGAAATGTTTAGAAAGATTTCACAAGAAGCATCGTGTATAGCTTTAAACTGTAGTGATAGAAGAAAGTGTGAGTCTTAAAATAAATATTTTAAGTACCTAATGTTTAAATAAAATTGTACTCGTACTCATGTTTTAGTCCACATTATCAGTGTCTAGTGAATATAAGAAAATAGATAGTTTAAGCAAATTGTTCAAACACTGTATCTTTATGATGAAAGGAAAAAAGACATTTAATATAATAAAGCAATAAACACAAGATTTTTATATTAGTTCTCTCCAAGTAAGTTACATTTAGTCTCTCCCCGAAACTCTTGAGAGGTTCCATTTATCTCTTTCAAAGATTACATGTCAGTTTAACTCACCTGTGGTTGTGCATATCCACCACTCTTGATATCCCTAGACTCTCGTCTAATTGAGTTTAACTCACTCCTAGTTATGCAGTATTCTTCACAATTCTCGGTATCCCTAGACTTTCTCGTCTAGTTGAGTTTAACCCACTCCTAGTTGTGCAGTATTATTCACCACTCCTGGTATCCCTAGACAATCTTAGTGTTTCACTAATACATTACCTAGTTGAGTTTCACTCAATCCTGGTTTCCAAGTATTCTAGCCATTTCTGGAATCTGAGTATTCTAGCCACTCTTGGAACCTGAGTATTGTAGCCACTCATGGTACCTGAGTACTCTAGCCACTCTTGACATCTAAGTATTTTAGCCACCCCTAATATCCCTAGAAAATTTTGCACTAGTGCAAAAACGTTGTTTAACGTCAGCTCATAGACATCTGTTAGAGTTTCACCGCCGTAATATGGTGACCGGTTGCAAATCCGTAAATAACTGAAACTGGGAGATGTTGGCTACATGTGTAACTGATGTCTCAAACCATACAAACGTCCGTCACACTACACATGGACATCTAAAAGGTCTGTAGGAAGGTGAATAGTCGCCATATGGACGTCTCATACGACGACCCCGACGTCTCAACTCGTCTTGAGACGTCCCCTGGAAGTAAGAGACGTGTCTAACTCTATCAGGTAGGTCAATAGTCACTACGTAGACATCAGTATGCTGAGCGCTGACGTATGTGTCCTAACAGGTTGGTGCATGTAATTAATGCTCGTGCCTATAGACGTCGGTGCCCTACAAGAATGGACGTCTACAGCCTGACAGTCAACTACACTATAATAATTGTTCCGCGATATAGACGGCGATCAGACAGTTGGTGACGTCTATAACTTTTGAAGACGTCAGTCAGCCATGCAAGGGACGCCTAAAATCCGCGCCATTAATTATATTTAAATTATAAAGACGTCAAATTAGTGAGAGCACCGACGCCTATAGATTTGTAGACGTCGGTGGAGGAACGTAACCGACGTCTATAGTTACTTATACTGCAAAAGGCAAACCCGCGAGCAGTTACCACTATTGATCGTCTTCTTCCTCGCGCTCTCTATTGCAGCATTGCTTTCCAAGTTGATTTTCTCTCTTTTGCACCGTTTAAATTTAGTTTTACTTCGATTAAGTTACTCTTTGATGAAATATCTTCCATTTCAACCGATTAAAATTCGTCTTCGTTGCGTTTTGATGCAGTTTGTGGCGTGTTCTTGGGCGACGTTTTTGACCACTTTTGGGCTATATTTTTGTGCATTGTTGACAAATTGGCAAGTGTACCAAATCGTACAAGTAATATAAATGGTAAGACCAAGTATCGTTTTCCCAAGAGACTCGTATGGCTTTCTCGTTCGCGTGAATTAAAATAATAAGACTTGAAAAATAAAAATTAA
>NC_028351.1:29688736-29692581 GCF_000741045.1 Vigna radiata var. radiata | reverse complement strand
GAAAACAATGGATGAATGAATGTTGGTGGGGATTTACAATTTCATCTATTCCGCTCTCTCTTACATGCTACCCTTGAATATTAGTTTGATTGATTCAATTGTTTTGTGACTTTCTTAGCCTCCCCTTAACCCGATCCCTCGGCAAAAAGGGCCTAATATTAACTACTGGCTTGCTATCCCTAGCCTCCCCTTGTAATTAATACCACATTATAAACAGAACTTAGCGCAATTGATCNTCCTACCCCTATCCCTAGGTGGTATTGCAAAATCAAGAGATTACTCACCAGTTCATGTCATTACTGTACGTCCCCATATCAATAAAGAGAAACATCAATATACCGAATGAGTTAAACGATAAAGGCCTTAAGCACAAATGATAACCCAACAATAATCAATCAAAACATATGGAGACCATATAAAAAATCAAGAGTTTCAATAAAAGAGAGCATCAAAAGATTACATTGTTTCCCCCAACAACAATAGGGTTTAGTTCACCATAGACATGGTGAAACTAGATGAAAAATGGAAGAAGAATGGAAGAGCAAACCCTAGAAAAGATGAAAAGGAGCCTAAGCATCAAAGAGATCCTCTCCAGAGAGCAAAATTAGGTCTGGCCATTCTCCCCTGTCAAAAGAATGACTATGAACTCGTAGTAGGGGTGTATATAGGTGAGGAGCGCGTCAGAAAACAGGCCCAAGTCCAGCGAGCCACCGTCGGGCGGTTTAAGTGTGCCGCCCGGCGGTTTGCCACAAATCGCCCTACCGCCCGGCGACAACCGCCACCGTCGGGCGGTTTCCCTCAGGTCCGCCCAGCGTCAATCGCCATGCCTTCTCCTCGTCCTGGACCGCCCGGCGGTTTAAGTGTGCCGCCGGGCAGTGCGTCGACTCTTCAAATCTTCATTTTTCTGCTCTTTTCTTGAGTCAACGACCTGTATCTTCAACTCCATTCTTTACTTTCCTCAAATTAGCTTCAAAGCAATGCAAAACAAGCATAAAATCATTAAAAACAGCTTCTGACTCTCTTCAGACTCATTTATTGAATTTTTCTTGATTCTAGGCTCATTCCGAGTAGTTAAGGGTTTAATTTGGTCCCAATTGACATATGAAAATAACTGTTTTTCAACCTTCATCAACACAAAACAAAACTTGGCTTTATATTGTTTCATCCAATGTCTCAACAATCCCAAGGTACATGACAAAACCACTCAAATCAATATTCTCAGTGAAATCCAAAATAAGATGCATGCATGCTTTCAATCCAAAGATTGCACAATAGATGTTACACACTATGAATGATCAATCCACTCAGCAAAAATGTAGTCATGAAAATTAACAATTCATACCAAGCAAGTGTTTCACTCAATCACTCAAGTGTTTAAGGTTACACTCCACTCTCTATTGTTCACAAGTCACATAAAACAAAATTGCCATTCATCTCAAACAATCAACATCTTTACATGCAAATGTCATCAAAAGGACTTTTCCAAGCTTGTAATGAGGTTGGGCTAACAAGAAAAATTGGTTTTTCTAGAATGCAAAATCCTTGAGTCAAGAGAGCTAACAAAATATTCAACATTTACGCACAACTCTCTCACCAAAATTTCTCATTCCCAACTTTTTCCCTTTTTCTTTTTCATTGAGCTCATTTTCATGCTTTTCTTCTTTTCTTTTCTTTTTCTCATGAATTTTTCTTTTTACAACAATTGAGCTCAATGCCTTTCACTTGCTTTTTCAATTTTCCCCCGTACAACCCCAAACTTGAACCTTTTCATCACATATAATTAAGCTCATCCCAACTCAAGGTAAAAGAAAACTTCAAAACAAGGGTTCACATACTGTTTAAGGCTAAGGTTCAAAAAAGGGTAATAATATTTCAATCATTTTAGGTGAAAATTTGGCTAGAGAAGGGGTTTCAAAAATGGCCTTGATCATATGACATTCACATGCACTTTAATTGATCATCAAGATTAAGGCAATATCATCCATGTTTTCCTGTGAACAATACATGCAACAATAAAAACTCTAGAGCTCAAAATCTCACACACATGCTTCCTCACACAAAATTCTTTCATACACCATGCCTAGCATCATGACCACAATCATAAATTCATCACCCATCTATTTCCTGGATATCAACATGCATTGCAACTCAATTCTCATCCACCCCAAATAATCATGAAATTGCCCCATCATGCACATCAGTCAGTCAAACATTTTCAAAACAAGTTTTAAAGCCAAGAGTACACACTAAAATTAAAATTCAACCTATTCTAAGAATTTAAAATGCAAAGATAAGAGAGAGAAAACTAGGTTGCCTCCTAGTAGCACTTGTCAGTAAGTGCAAATCCTTCCAACACCCATCAGTAGGTGTACCTTCCTGTGTTCTCCAATAGTTCCAAAAAATTTAGCATCCCCCAGTAGATGCCACCCAAAAATTGTTCCAAAAACCAAATAATTACAAGTTTTTTTAAAAAAATAAACCTAGACTAAAAATGAAAAATAAAATAAAAAAAATGTTTTACAACAATTGGGATGACCCCAACAAACACCCATCAGTAGGTGTTGAAATTCTTCTCGCTTAATATTCTTTTCTTTTTCTTCTTCCTAGTGAATTCCTTCATAAAGTTGAGAACACCAAGCACATGTTTCCATGTTTCAACCATAGGAACCTTAATCTCCAATTTCTTGAAGATCTCCATAAAGCACTTGAACCTATTTTCCTTCCTATGATTTTTCTTTTTCTGAGGCAGAGGTTTTTCACATGACCCTTTTTTCTTTCCTCTCTTCCTCTTTTTCTTAATTTTCTCCTTCCTTAACCTTCTCTTTTTCTTTTTCCTTTCTTTCTTTATTTTCACCTTTTTTTTTCTTTTTTTCTTTTCTTTCAACCACGACTTTTCCTTTCTCATACTTCTTCTCACTCTCATTCAACTTATCTGTTTCTATCTCCTCTATCTTTTTCGCAACAACAACTTTTTTTGTTTTTGTTTCCTCTTCATACATCTCTAGCTCTTCTTCTTCTTTCTTTTCCTCATTGAGAACCTTATCGTGTGCAAAGATAGTGGCTTGACATTCTTCTTTAGGGTTGACTTCAGTATCAGCCTTAATAATGCCTAAAGCCTTCAGGGCATGAGAGTGTTGTTCCTGCAATAAACGTGCTTGTGCTTCTCCCAATGTTTCTTTGCGTACAGGAGATTGTTTTTGTTGTAAACGCTGTCGAGCTTCCCCCAACGTCTCTTTTGGTTCAGAAAATAAGTGTTGCCGCAAGAATTGTTGAACTTCCCCCAACGTTTCTTTTGGGACAGAGAATAGTTCCTGCTGTAGACGTTCCTTAGCTTCCCCTAACGTTTCTTTTCGCGAAGAGGATTGATGCCCTAAGTGGCTCTTTATATATTTGAATAAGGGTCCCTCTAGTGGTTGAAATCATTTTGATGAAATTGAGTGCCCATAGAGTCAAATTCTTGATTAGACTGCATTTTGCAAAACTTAGGCACAAAACCCTAGATACCATTTATTAGAACAAAAATAAAAATAAACAAAAAAAATCAAGTCAAACTCAATCAATTCACACTGCTAGAAAAATAAACCTCGAGTCCCCGGCAACAGCGCCAAAAACTTGTTGACAAATTGACAAGTGTACCAAATCGTACAAGTAATATAAATGGTAAGACCAAGTATCGTTTTCCCAAGAGACTCGTATGACTTTCTCGTTCGCGTGAATTAAAATAATAAGACTTGAAAAATAAAAACTAATAAATTGGATTTGAGAACAAAAATATTAACATGCAAAAATAAAGTTGATTCAACTGACAAACGAAAACAATGGATGAATGGATGTTGTTGGGGGTT
>NC_028351.1:29680946-29686841 GCF_000741045.1 Vigna radiata var. radiata | reverse complement strand
CATTCATTCATACACCCTGCTTAGCATCATAACCACAATCATAATTCAGCACACATCTGTTCACATTGCTAGTGAACTTTTTCACTTGGATATCAACATGCAACATAACTCAATTACCATTCACATCTAATCATCATCAAATAGACTTATCATGCATGTCATTCAGTCAAACATTGTCAGAAAAGTTTTCAAGCCAAGCATAGACACTGAAAAAAAAATTCAACCTACTCTAAAAAAAACAAAGTACAAAAGTGAAAGAAAAAATAAAACCCTGTCTACAGCATGGACATCCATCAGTAGATGCCCTCAATCATCCCATGTTGTCATCTGACTCCTCCTGGCTCCCATCATCAGCATCCTCGAAATTTTCTTCATTATCATCCTCATCTGTGTTTGGTGCTCCAGCGGCACCAGACTCACTGCTTTGTGCCTGCTCTTGAGGCCAAGCCACTAATGCATGAAACTCATCCATGGTCCACCTATGTACTGGTGGCTGATCATACAATCCTACTATCATCTCAGCAGTCACTACCTGTCCCCTGTGAAGGGCCTCCATCCTAGACTCTACCAAGGACATGTACATGTCCAACATCTGGAATGGCTAGGCACGCTGTGCTGGTACATCATCAGGCACCTGCTTCTGCTGTGTTGCTGCTCTCCTAAGATGTCTCCTAGGTGTCATTCCTGTTGCCCTTGCCTCTGCGCAGTACTGATGATAATAAGTTTCATCGATGGCCTTTCTGGGTCTCTCATATGGTGGAACTGCAATGTCCACCCCATCCTCTTAATGTTTATCGGTACTCCATTAGGATTAGCCTAAAAATGCCTTCCAAGGAGGCACATAACCCTCTCAATCTCGGCTATGTCACTGAACAAACCAACTTGTGTCGCATATTGGCACTTCTCTCCTGGCCACTCAGTGCCCAAAAAGTTGTTTATGGTATCGGGGTCATACCTGACAATATGCCCCCTCACATAACTCATAAACCTTCCAACCGAAACTCCACCTCTGGATAAGGCGTTTGTGTAGAATTCCTTCACCAACTCAATGCTAGCTAGTGCAGGGTAAGTCGTCAACCTTTCCCAGTCTCTCCTCATAATCTTTGCTCCAAATTCAAGAGCCAAATCAGGAATGAAGGTAGCCTTCCTATCCATAAGTAATCTCCTCTCCTGCATAGTTGCATAATGTTCTTTATGCTTTTTGGAGAGGAACCTATGAGAGTAAAGTCCTCTTGGCCCTTCAGGCTCCTTCCTCTTGTTGCCAGTATTTCTCCCCCTTCTTGATGTTGATGCCATTCCTGCATAAGATATAATTCAAAACAAACCATAGGAATTCATCATTAGAAGTTAGTATATCATCAATCAATTCCAGACCAGTTACAGTCCAATATTGAGGGTAAAACAGGGCCCCCTCAGTATCCCTGCATCAAAATCAAGCATCCAACAAACATTGCAGCAGATCGCCCGACGTCCAAGGCGACCGCCCGATGGTATGATTCAAGCTACAACACCGCCTGGCGCAAAAAGATACCGCCTGGCGGTGCGCTAGGGTTTCGAAAAAAAAAACTTTTCTAAACTGCCCTAATCTCCACTGAAATACTAATTTCATCAATCCAGACAAAATCCATGCAATTCAATCAGTTTAAACATTTCCTATTTCATCAATTCTTGCATAGAAATCAAAAATCCTAATTTATCATGTCCCTAAGCATGTTCTTCATCAAATTTCAAAAGTACAAACCTAAGAATGAAATTGCACAACTTACTCGAGTGGAAATGCTATATGCTTGCAAGAATACCTCAAATTGGTGATGAATAGCTCCCAATGCATAACTCTCACCAAAAACCCCAAATTTTAGACAAGAAACTAGGTTTTTGTGAGTGGGTGGTAAGAAAATGTGGGAAAATCTCTTTGGAAACCCTTTGAAGGTGCAAATTGGGTGCTAAGGCTTAAGGAGACCGCTTGGTGAAATGCATAGGAGGGGATTCAAGTGCTGAACACCTAAAACTGCCCAGCTTTAAAGAGCTTGGGCTGGGGTGTTCGTCGCCACCGCCCGGCGGTAAAATGCACCGCCCGGCAGTGAGCGGTAGTTTCTCACCCCTCTTATTTGCTTGCTTTTGTGCAATTCCTCCCTGTAGCATCTGATTTTTGTCTTCAATTTTTCAATTACATGTCTTTCCCCTCTCAAATGTATATGCAAACCTATAATGCACTAAAGACAGAGTTTAAAAACAAATAAACGATCAACTGGGTTGCCTCCCAGGTAGCGGTTGTTTAACGTCACGAGCCTGACCCAAACCTATTTAGCACTCATCAGTAAGTGAAATCCTTAGCAACACCCATCAGTAGGTGTACCTTCCTGGTATCCTTTAGTGGATACAAGAAGTTAGGATCCCTCAGTAGATGCTACCCAAAAATTGTTCAAATATCCAAAGAATTACAAATTCAAAAATGAAATAATCCTAAAACTAATGTTTTACAACAAAATAAATTGTCCCAGCAACATCATGTGTGATCCTTTGTGTTGGTGTCTCCAGTACACCAAATACTCAGCTTTCTTCTATCCACTCGCTTGGGATGTCTACTATATGGTGCTTCAATCTCCACCACCCCTTTCTCTTTCAGCTCTTTTAATACCCACTCCCTCCTCTTATATTTCACTTTAATACCCGGTCGGAATGGGTCTTCTTTTGATTCAGGATGAATGGTTCTTCCATCTTTACTCACAGGTACCAGCAAAACATTACAACTACTAGTATAATCAGTACCTGATGTGCTATCTTCATATTCAGCTTCTCTCCTTGACTTCTCATGTCTGGCTCTTTTTTTTACTTTGACCTCATTCTCCTCATAGCCAGTATAAAGAAGCAAATATTCTTGGTCTCTCATCATTATTCTTTTATCATGGACACTAATGAGCATCTTTGAAATTGCCATGAAGGTGATAAAGGTTTAAACACAATTATTTTCATACTTAATTTTGATACCAAAAGCACCCTTTTGACTTAGAAACTTGCTTGGAATCATGAGTTTTCTTTATTTTTGTAAATAAAAGAGTTGAGGACGTGTTTTATGATTTTTTCGTCAAATTCCCTTGATTTTTAGGTTTTTGGAATGATTTGAAATAATGGTTGAAATATCAAATGGTTGGAGTGCAGAAAAGTCAAACAGAATGAAGAAAAGTCAACTAGTCAACCAGAAAAGTCAATCAGTCAACCAGAATAGTCAACCAGTTGACCAGAATGCTGAAAAGTTGACCAGAGTGCAGTTGACCAGCGCCGGGCGGTGAAATTGAGCGCCGGGAGGTGGCGCGGCTTGGGGAAAACCGCCGGGCGATGAAATTAGGCGTTGGGCGATTGTCAGATGGGCCTGAACCTGTTTTAAGTTATTTTTTATGATCTATTTGGGCTTGGACTTGTTTTATGTCATTTTTATGCCCTATTTAAAGGCCATAACGTCTTAGGGTTTGTATCTTTTGATGGCTTAGGCACAGAAACACGTTTTTCACCCCTTTGGGGCTAGATTTGGAGAAGGTGACAACTCTCCTTTTCTCCTTTTTAGGGTTTGTATCTCTTTCATTCCATTCTTCACCTAGTTTCTCCATGATGATGGAGAACTAATCTTATTTGTTGTTGGGGAAAGATGTAACCTCTAAACTCTNAAATATTAAAATTCTTATTTTATTTATATGCTTGCATATGCTTTGATTATCAATTGTTGGGTTTCTCTTCTGCGATTAAAGCTTTTATCATTTAACTCATTCGATAATAGTTGTTTGTCTCTATTGATACGAGAACGTACAGTACTGTCATGAACTGGGGGAAATTCCTTGATTAAGCAATACCACCTAGGGATAGGGGGTAGGACGATCAATTGGTTTTGCTTCTGTTCTTAATGCGTTATTAATTACTAGGGGAGGCTAGGGATAGCAAGCCAGTAACTAATAATATTTTCGCCGAGGGATCGGGTTAAGGGTAGACTAAGAAAGTTTGCATGACAATTAGATAACAAAGCGAAACAAATAAGAAAAGTAAATATGTGAGAGTGATTGGGTGAAATCTGAATCCTAGCAACAAATCCATCTCATATTATCAACATCATCTGTCCACTTTTGTGTTTAACGTCAATTGATCAAATTGCATTCATGTTTATTTTTCCGCACTTTACATTCAAAAACCCTAAAAATAATTTGTTCTTATAGTCTTGATTGGTTAAGCAAAAGCGCAACAGTTCAGTGATGTGAGTCTCTTGGGAAAACGATACTTAGACTTACCATTTATTATTACTTGAAACNATTTGGTACGCTTGCCAATTTGTTAACGTGTTTTTGGCGTCGTTGCCAGGGACTCATGGTAGAACTATTTTATGTGTGTGATTCTTAACTTATTAGACTTTCTATCTTTCTACCCCTTTCGTTCTATCTCTTTATCTTTNTGTTCTTTTTATTTTTCTTTCTTTAAAAAAAAACGAAAAAAAAAATCTTTTACTGTTTTTATTTTATTTTTTTTTGGGCTAATTCTGTGCTCTAGTGCAGTGTTCTTTAGTGTATGCAGGATAAAATTTTTGGTACTAGGAGCACAAGATCATCAGGAGGCAGATAAGAAAGGAGAATTGGTTCACCAACACCCTGATGTGAAAAGTGACAAACCCAAACCTGGCATAGGAGTGAAATTCAAGAACAAGTTATGGGTTGTCAAGACTATCAAAGCAAACAGAATTCTGAAGATGGAGGATCCTTAGAGTTGGTGACAAGAAAAGTCTCGAGATGTTGTTGGTGTCATGGAGGAAGGAAGAACGCCAACAGAAAATATCAACACCTACTAATGGGTGTTTGGGCTTTACCAGGTCAAGCTAATGACGTTAAAAGTGCCCTTGTTGGGAGGCAACCCAGTTTCTGAATTTTTTATCTTTAATTTCGTTTTGATTTTATTTTATTTGATTTGATTTGATTTGATTTTATTTTATTTTATTTATTTTATTTTTTTGGGTTATGCGCTGCTTCTGATGGCAGTAATGATAGCATCTACTGAGTTAATTTGAGAAATATTTGTGGGGTATTGTTGAAGGTTCAAGTTTGGGGTTGTTGGGAGAATTGAAAAAAATAAAAGAAAAGTTAGACATTGAGCTTATGAGTTGAAAAGAAAATGCATGAGAAAAGATGAAAAAGATAGAAAAAGCAAAGCATGAAGAGAAAAGCTCAATGTGAAGAAAAGGGAAAGTTGGGAATGAGTGAGATTGGTAAGAAGAGAGTTTGTGCTTGAACTATGAATGTATAGATAACTCTCTTAACTCAAGGATTTTGTTAGCCCAACCACATTATAAGCCCTGAAAAGTCCTTGTGATGACATGTGCATGTGATGATGTTTGATTGTCATAAATGAAAGGCAACTTTGTTCTATGTGACTTGTAGATATTAGAGGGAAGGAGTGACCTTTATACACCTTTGGGTGAAACACTTTATTTGATGAGGAATGATTCCATGAATTCATGATTATATCTATGCTTAGCTAATTGATCATTCATGAGAATAGCATCTCTTGGAAGATTATGTGATTATATGAACACCAGGATGAGTAATTTGAATCAAAGCATGTGCACATCTTGACTAAATTTTATTGATGAGTTGATTTGAGTGATTACCTATCTTGAAAGAAAGAGCTTTTGAACGTGATTAAACCATTGTGTTGATTTGTGGAAAACTGAGTTTCATCTTATTTGCTTGAGGACAAGCAAAGTTTCAAGTTTGGGGTTGTGATAAAGGTTTAAAAACAGTTATTTTCATACTTAATTTTGATATCAAAAGCACCCTTTTGACTTAGAAACTTGCTTGGAATCATGAGTTTTCTTTATTTTTGTAAATAAAAGAGTTGAGGACGTGTTTTATGATTTTTTTC
>NC_028351.1:29676148-29680206 GCF_000741045.1 Vigna radiata var. radiata | reverse complement strand
AATGGTTGAATTATCAAATGGTTGGAGTGTAGAAAAGTCAAACAGAATGCAGAAAAGTCAACCAGTCAACCAGAAAAGTCAACAGTCAACCAGAATAGTCAACTAGCTGACCAGAATGTTGAAAAGTTGACCAGAGTGCAGTTGACAAGCGCTGGGCGGTGAAATTGAGCGCCAGGCGGTGGCGCGACTTGGGGGAAACCGCCGGGCGGTGAAATTAGGCGTCGGGCGGTTGTCAGATGGGCCTGGACCTGTTTTATGTTATTTTTTATCATCTGTTAGGGCTGAGGCTTGTTTTATGTCATTTTTATGCCCTATTTAAAGTCCATAACGTCTCAGGGTTTGTATCTTTTGATGGCTTAGGCACAGAAACATGTTTTTCACCCCTTTGGGGCTAGATTTGGAGCTGGTGTCAGCTCTCCTTTTCTCCTTTTTAGGGTTTGTATCTCTTTCATTCCATTCTTCGCCTAGTTTCTCCATGACGATGGAGAACTAATCTTATTTGTTGCTGGGGAAAGATGTAACCTCTAAACTCTCAAATATTAAAATTCTTATTTTATTTATATGCTTGCATATGCTCTGATTATCAATTGTTGGGTTTCTCTTCTACGCTTAAATCTTTTATCATTTAACTCATTCGATAATCGTTGTTTGTCTCTATTGATACGGGAACGTACAGTACTGTCATGAATTGGGGGAAATTCCTTGATTAAGCAATACCACCTAGGGATAGGGGGGTAGGACGATCAATTGTTTTTGCTTCTGTTCTTAATGCATTATTAATTACTAGGGGAGGCTAGGGATAGCAAGCTAGTAACTAATAATTGGCTCTTTTCGCCGAGGGATCGGGTTAAAGGTAGACTAAGAAAGTTTGCATGACAATTAGATAACAAAGCGAAACAAATAAGAAAAGTAAATATGCGAGAGTGATTGGGTGAAATCTGAATCCTAGCAACAAATCCAACTCATATTATCAACATCATCCATCCACTTTTGTGTTTAACCTCAATTGATCAAATTGCATTCATGTTTATTTTTCCGCACTTTACATTAAAAAACCCTAAAAATATTTTGTTCTTATAGTCTTGATTGGTTAAGCAAAAGCGCAACAGTTTAGTGTCATGAGTCTCTTGGGAAAACGATACTTGGACTTACCATTTATTATTACTTGAAACGATTTGGTACGCTTGCCAATTTGTTAACAGAAGGGTCTTCCAAAAATCACAGGAATCTCTTCATCGTTTTCCATGTCCATGACAATGAAATCTACCAAGAACTCTAGCTGCTCCACTCGCACAATAACATCCTCCACCATACCAAGTGGTACTTTCATAGAACCATCCGCCACCGTTACAGTAATACCAGACGGTTTCAATACTAGCCCTCTGGTTTTTTTCAAGAAATGCTTAGGTATCATGTTGATGCTAGATCCGAAATCTATCATGGCTTCTCCTACATCAAATCATTCAGAACACACGATAGTGTTAAACATCCTGGATCTTCTACCTTAGGCGGATGATTCCTCTTCTGAGGTTGAATAACAGGATCCTCTTCTTCAACGGTGAGTTCAACTTCATCTTCAAGATTGTATTTAATTCTTTCAGAATAGGGATGGATCTGTTGATTTGCTGAAGGTACTACAGTCATTTGGTTAAAAATTTCTCAAAATGGCCCATTATGACTGCTTTTTATTCTCGTTTCTTCTTCATCTCCACTAGTATCTGACTCCATGATTTCTTCTTCTTTCTCACTTTTTTCTTTTTCATCTTTACTGCTTTTTTGCTCATTGAATTCATCAGCACTCATCATCTCTTCATCTTCTTCTTCACTGCTTTCAAAGTTAATTGGTTCCACTTCTGCCTTCCTTTTATCTCTTGTCAGAATAACTTTGCACTCATCTTTAGGGTTAACATCAGTGTTAGCCCTAAACTGATTCTTCTCGGTGGTTTCTATCCTTTTAGACAGTTGGCCAATCTACGACTCCAATGATCTAAAGTTGGCTTGATTACTATTTAGCTCAGACTCATATACTTTAAAAAATTTATCAAATCTGTCACTTAAGCCTCTAACAGTCTCTGTCAAGCTGTTCACCTGCTGCCATAAAGGTGATGGTTGTTGCTGTCGGAAGCTTCCTACTTTCCCAGAAGAATTATTCTGATTTTGTCCAATACTATGGTGGTTCTTCCAACCTTTCGTAGAATTGCCTTGGTTAAAATTACCTTGCCTGTACTGGAATTGATTTCCCATTACATTGACCATTAATATGGTCACCACCACATAGATCACAAAGTTGTTGAGTTTGAGATATATTCCTTATCCCCTTTGGAAGTTCAGAAAGGACCTTTGTTAACTTCTCCAGTTTTTGAGTAAGGAGATGATTCTGAGCAGCCATAGCATCACCAATAGGGAGATGCAAAAGTCCTCCTTTCTGTACGCCCCTTTCACTATGCGTCATTTCATTAATAGCCATGTTTTCAATCAATTTGTAGGCCTCATCTTTAGTCTTTCTGTTTATACTGCCTCCAGCTGAAGCATCTAGCATCATCTTTGACTGAGTGTGTAGGCCTCCAAGGAAAGCAAGTATATATGAGGTCTTGTCAAACCCATGGACCAGGGTCTTCCTCAACGGGCCTTTGAATCTGTCCCAAGCCTGTCCAAGAGTTTCTTCCATTCCTTGCTTGAATGAAGAAATTTCCAGCTTCCCTTGATTGATATTTGTCCATGGAAAGAATTTATTAACAAATTTAGTTGCCACAGCCTCCCAATTTCTGAAAGTACCTTCTGGGAATGAATGCAACCATGCTTTAGCATTTCCTCCAAGAGAGAAAGGAAACAAGCTGAGTTTGACCCTGTCATCAGAAACTCCGTTCATCTTGACAGTATTGCAGATTTCACTAAAAGTAGTCAAATGATCATAGGGATTCTCATTTGACAACCCGTGAAATTAGTTGCTATGTACTAGCTGGATGAGTTCAGGGTTCATCACCATGTTTGTTGCATTTTTAGTTGGCATGGCTATACTATTGAAGTGCAAAGGACCCACCGTCCGCTAGTGTGCGTCTTAGAGGAGGTTGGTCTGCCATCTCCTTTATGTCCTGTGCAAAAGTCTCTAGTGAAGATTGCAAAGTCTTTCAGGAGAGGGAAAATTTTCACGTGAAGGACGTCTAATTTTCCTTCCTCTCCTGTTTGATAGTCCTTCAAGAAGAGGTTGCTGGTTCTTCTTACTCCTAGTGTGTATTGCTTCCTACATACACAAGAAACAAAAACCCTAAAATCACTTTTAAAGAAAAATAAAACAAAATTAAACAAAATAAAATATAAACAATAATTACAAGCAAGTCAAATTTCAGTCAATTTACACTACTTGAAAAAGTTAAACCTCGAGTCCCCGGCAACGGCGCCAAAAACTTGTTAACACTCTCGCAAGTGTACCGGATTGTTTGAAGTAATATAATTGTAAGCCCAATATTGTTCTTTCCAAATAACTCAAAGGCCTTATCGTTTGTTTCAATCCAAGCATAATATCTCTACAAACAAGCATCAGAAACGTTGCAAAACAATGCAAAACAAGCATAATATCTCTACAAACAACTTTTGACTCTCAACCGACTCAACTTACGTGTTTTGCTTGATTCTAAGCTCATCTTAAGCCTTAAAGGGTGTATTTTGATCTCAAATGAAGCATGAAAATAACTGTTTTTCAACCGTTATCAGGTATGCATGTCTTATTGGCTTTTGAATATGCATGTGATAAATTTTAGCTTTATTATTATAATTGGCATGTTAGATTATAAGTATCAAATCATTGAGTGAAACTTAGTTCCCGTTTGAAATTTAACACAAACGATTAATCTTTGCACATGTTGATGAAGGTTGAAAAATAGTGATTTTCATATGTCAATTTGGACCAAATTACACCCTTTACTACTCGGAACGAGCTTATAATCAAGCAAAACTCAATAAATGAGTCTGGAGAGAGTCAAAAGCTATTTTTAGCGATTTTATGCTTGTTTTGCATTGTTTTGAAGCTCATTTGAGAAAAGTAGAGAATGGAGTTGAAG
>NC_028351.1:29670704-29673223 GCF_000741045.1 Vigna radiata var. radiata | reverse complement strand
ATTGAACCATTCCATGTGGTTAACAGTGAAGAAGAAGAGACGTTAATGGGTGAATTCTTTGAACCCATGAGCAGTGAAGATGAAGGAGAGGAAAATTATAAGGAAAAAGAAGTTGGTGAAGTGACGGTGTCACCTTTAGAAAATGAGCAGAGTCATCCCCATTCAGAAAGAATCAAAAGTAACAAGGAGGATGAAATGGAGCTTACTGATGAAGAAGAGGATCTTGTCGTTCACCCACAAAAGAGTAATTATCCTCCTAAGGCTAAAGATCCAGGGTGTTTAACACTGTTATGTTCCCTGAATGATTGGGATGGGGAAGCTATGATAGATTCTGGATCCAGCATCAATTTGATACCCACAGAACTTTTGAAGGAAATCGGTGGACTTGTGTTGAAACCCTCTAATTTGACGATAACAATGGCAGACGGTTATAAAAAAAGGCCAGTAGGAATGGTGGAAGATATTGTTGTGCGAGTAGAATGTCTTGAGTTTTTAGTAGATTTCATTGTCATGGATGTTAAAGCAGAGGATGAGCATCCTGTGATTTTTGGGCGACCCTTCATGGAAACATCAAAGATATTTATTGATGTTCATAATGGAAGAATAATGATGAGAGATTTGAATTATCTATTTCTCTATACTGGCCGTGAAGGGGATGAGATTAAGACAATGAAAAGAACAACATTTGAGAAGTCAGAGGTGAATGAAGAACAAAAAGAAAGCATAACAGGTAATGATTATTTTGACAGCTATTGTATTTTGCAGGTGCCTGAAAATAAAGGGAGGAGAACCATTCACCCAAAGGTGAAAGAAGACCCACTCCTACCGGGAAGCAAAGTGAGATTTAAAAAGAAGCCATGGATAATTAAGGAGTTGAAGGAGAAAGGAATGGTGGAGATTCAAAGACCATATTCAAACGTGATCAAAAAGGTGGACCGAAGAAAAGTGAGCTGGTGGGATAATGGCGATCCCAATGTGAAGAAGAGGAGCTGAATTTGTTGGGAATAAAATTTTGTATTTTTAGGAACAATTTCTTTTTTTTCGGTTTTTGGTTTTATTTTCTTTGGAACTTGTAGTTTTTGAATTTTCTGAACAATTTTTGGGTAGCATCTACTGAAGGATGCTAAATTTTTAGTATCCACTGATGGATATCCGGACGGTACACCTACTGATGGGTGGTGGAAGATAGTGCACTTACTGACGAGTGCCAACCAGGTTTGGGTCAGGCTCGCGACGTTAAACAAGCGCTACTAGGAGGCAACCTAGAATTTCTTCTTACACTTTTGCATTTTAAATTCCTAGAATAGGTTGAATTTTAATTTTGGTGTGTATTCTTGGCTTTATTACTTATTTTGAAAATGTTCGACTAACTGATGTGCATGATGGTTTTATTTGATGATTATTTGATGTGAAAGAGAATTGAGTTGTAATGCATGATGATATCCAGGAAATAGATGAGTGATGAATTTATGATTGTGGTCATGATGCTAGGTATGGTGTTTGAATGAATTGTGTGTGAGGAAGCATGTGTGTGAGATTTTGAGCTCCAGAGTTTTTGTTGTTGCATGTATTGTTCGCAGGAAAACATGGATGATATTGCCTTAATCTTGATGCTCGATTGAATTGCATGTGAATGTCATATGATCAAGGCCATTTTTGAAAACCCTTCTCTAGCCAAATTTTCACCCAAAATGCTAAAATATTTTACCCTTTTTGAACCTTAGCCTTAAACAGTGTGTGAACCCTTGTTTTGAAATTCTTTACCTTGAGTTGGGATGAGCTTAATTGTGTGTGATAAAAAGGTTCAAGTTTGGGGTCGTTGGGGGAAAGTTGAAAAAGCAAGTGAAAAAACATTGAGCTCAAATGTTGTGAAAAGAAAAATTCATGAGAAAAAGAAAAGAAAAGAAGAAAAGCATGAAGAAGAGCTCAATGTAAAAGAAAAAGAAAAGGGAAAAGTTGGGAATGAGAGAGATTGGTAAGGAAGAGAGTTGTGCTTAATTGTTGAATATTTTAATAGCTCTCTTGACTCAAGGGTTTTGCATTCTAGAGAAACCAATTCTTTCTTGTTAGCCCAACCTTATTACAAGCCTTGGAAAAGTCCTTTTGATGGCATTTGCATGTAAAGATGTTGACTGTTTGAAATGAATGGCAATTTTGTTTCATGTGACTTGTGAACAATAGAGAGTTGGAGTGTCACCTTAAACACTTGAGTGATTGAGTGAAACACTTGCTTCGTATGAATTGTTAAATTTCATGAGTACATTTTTGCTTAGTGGATTGATCATTCATAGTGTATAACATCTATTGTGCAATCTATGGGTTGAAAGCATGCATGCATCTTACTTTGGATTTCACTGAGGATATTGAATTGGGTAGTTTTGTCATGTACCTTGGAATTGTTGAGGCATTGGATGAAATAGTACAAAGCCAAGTTTTGTTTGTGTGGTTGTTTTGTTTTGTTTTGCTTGAGGACAAGCAAAATTCTAAGTTTGGGGTGTTGATGAAGGTTGAAAAACAGT
>NC_028351.1:29661432-29669484 GCF_000741045.1 Vigna radiata var. radiata | reverse complement strand
AATTGAATCAACATTTATTTTGCATGTTAATATTTTTATCCTCAAATCCAATTTATTAAATTTTATTTTTCAAGTCTTATTATTTTAATTCACGCGAAAGAGAAAGCCATACGAGTCTCTTGGGAAAAACGATACTTGGTCTTACCATTTATATTACTTGTACGATTTGGTACACTTGTCAATCCGTCAAGACATGTCTTAGAAATTTATCAAAAATATTTTTCCTGAATTGGTAGGGCCTAACCGTGTGAGAGTTATGAATTTTATACTGATGAACTATGTTACGAACATAGTATGGGTCGAAGCTGGATGAATTTTATACTGATGAACTATGTTACGAACTATGTTAATAATACTCTTCCTTTTCGAAATTACGAGGCCAAAAAAGTTTTATGTCCAATGGTTCTTGAATATCAGAAGATACATGCTTGCCCTAATGATTGTGTTTTGTACATAAAGGAGTTTGCTTCACTAAAGTTTTGTACATAAGCCGTTTTAAAAAGAAATTTGACTAAAACACTAGTGAAGAAGGTAATGGTGGTGCACCTAGTAAGGTCATGTGGTATTTGCCTATAATACCTAGGTTCAAATGTATGTTCTCTGTTAAGGAGGATGCAAAGAACCTTAAATGGCATGTTTTAGGAAGAAAGTGCGATAATCTTCTTCAACACCCAGCAGATTCACCACAGTGGAAGAAGATCGATGAAACATTTCCAGAATTTGGTGCAAATCCAAGAAACTTAAGACTTGCACTTGCAACTGATGGTATGAATCCGTACGGGAACTTAAGTAGCAAACACAGTTCATGGTCAGTTATGTTGATGATATAAAATCTTTCTCCTTTGTTATGCATGAAGAGAAAATATGTCATGTTGTCAATGATGATATATGGTCCTAAACAACCTGACAATGACATTGATGTTTACTTCAAACCTTTAATTGATGATTTGAAATTGTTGTGGGAAGGTGTCGAAGTGTTTGATTCAGATGTTGAAGAGAATTTTCGTTTGCGCGCAATGTTGGTTTGCACTATAAATGATTTCCCAGCCCATGGAAACTTGAGGGGTTATAGTGTTAAAGGACATTTTGCATGTCCGATTTGTGAAGAAAACACTACTTACCTTCAATTGAAGCATGGTCAGAAGACGGTTTATACAAGACATCGAAAATTCCTTCCTCGCAATCACCCTTATCGTAGATTGAAAAAAGCATTCAATGGAATTGCCGAGGATGAGGTTGTGTGCAGACTCGGAATGGTGAAGAGGTGTACAACGAAGTCAAAAACATTGACATTGTATTTGGAAAACATCGTAAAAGTACATCTGAAAAAAATGTTTGGAAGAAACGATCAATATTTTTAATCTTCCTTATTGGTCTAAACTTGATGTTAGACATTGTATTGATGTGATGTACGTAGAAAAAAATGTTTGTGGGGGAGGCCATAGGAAGTTTTTTAGCTTGGCCTAGAGCATTGGTTATCACACACATTGGTACACAACAGGTATAAAATTTGTATCATTGGCTATTTTATATTATCATTTAAAAATATTTTTTCATAACTTTGAAAATGTTATCTTCAGTTCAGACATGCACAAAAGTAGTTCATGCATGAGGCACCAATACTTGAATATGATGATGGTGATGATGGTGTTGACATGGCTGAAGCGGAGGATGATCCTATAGCAAAACTAATGTCAAGAATTCCCAGGTTCAACAAAGGATCAATACAAATATACTGGGATTTAAGAGTATTTGGTCTCCCCCCCATATGCCAGTATATAACACATTCAATGATGTATCGGAGATCATTGCGGGAGACAAGATGTTGAATATTTCCATTATTCAACTCTAGTGCATGTAAGATAGTTAATTTTGTCTACCATAATATTTTAATTTAGATGCCTACTTTGTAACAAGTTAACTTTGTTGTTATAGGTACATGGACACAGTCATTGTAGACCAAGGTCGGTCTTCCATTTACAGATTTGTTGAACCTCAGACCATTCAGCGTTGTGGTAACACAGCTGAAATCAAACAAAATTATTTGCAAACATGGATGGCTGAGTCAAACAGAGACATATACCTTGTGCCATACATTGATGGGTATGCCTTGTTTTATGTAAAAGGTATTTAAATTTTACTTAATTAGTTTATTAATTACCGGCTTGTTATCCCTAGCCTCCCTTAGTAACCAATAATGCAATGTGATCGGAAGCAACTACAATTGACCGTCCTACCCCTATCCCTAGGCGATATTGGCCTAATCAAGAAATTTCCCATCAGTTCATGACATTACTGTACGTCCCCATATTGATAAAGACAAACATCTTTTACTGAATGAGTTAAACAATAAAAGCATTGAGCATAGATGAGAATCCAACAATTGATAAACAAGTATATGACAAGCATATGAAATAAATAAGAATTTGAATATATGAGAGTTTCAAAAGATTACAGTTTTCCCCAACAACAAAGGGTTTAGTTCACCATTGTCATGGTGAAACTAAATGAAAATAATGAAAGAATAGAAGAGATAATCCTAAACTTGGTTGAATGGAGCCTAAGCATCCAAGGAACCTCCTCCAAGGTGTGTGGAATAGCTCTGGATGTTTCTCTCTGCCAAAAGAATCCCCTTCTAATTCGCACTGGGCTCTATATAAGCCCAAAAAGATAACAGATAGATTACAGAAAGATTTGCAGAATCTAGCTAAAAAAACAGACAACCGCTCAGGCGCCTAATTTCACCGCTCAGCGGTTTGCCTTGTGCCGCTTTGACCACTTAGCGGTCAGTTTTGCCGCTGAGCGGTTTCCATCTAATCGCTCTGAGCGTTCAGCGGACGATTCTGGCGCTCAGCGGCTTGCTTGACCCTTCTTCTCATCATTTTTCTCATTCTTTCATGGGTCTAAGTCCACCTTACTTCACTTCCATCTTTAATTCATCTAAAAACCCTGCAAAACATTGCAAAACAAGCATAATATCGCTAAAACCAACTTTTGACTCTCAAGGACTCAACTAAGTGTTTTACTTGATTTAAAGCTCATTCTAAGCCGCAAAGGGTGTGTTTTACTATTAAATTTAAGCATGAAAATAACGTTTTTTTTGGCTTTCCACTTCTTCATCAAATGATTCATACTTTTCAAAACTCCTTTTTCTAATGACAAGTTATCATACAATTCAAATTCCAGTGGAATCCTACAAAGATGCATGCATGCTTTTAATCCAAATTAGTTCACATAATCAATCTTTTTCCAACAGGTGTTTCTTTAATGAATGATTAAACACTAAACATAGATGTAAACATGGATTTAACAATTCTCACCAAGCAAGTGTTTCACTCAATCACTCAAGTGTTTAGGAGGTCACTCTACTCTCTATTGTTCACATGTCACATAAAACAATATTGTCATTCATCTAAGACAATTAACATCTTCACATGCAAATGTCATCACAAGGACTTTTTCCAAGGCTTCTATTGTGGCTGGGCTATCAAGAAAATTGGTTTTTCTGGAATACAAAATCCCTGAGTTAAGAGAGTTTAAATTATCATTCAAAGTTCAAGTACACTCTCCTTTTAACCAATCTCACTCATTCCCAACCTTTTCCCTTTTTCATTTTACATTGAATTCTTCTTTACATGTTTTTTCTCTTTTCTTCTTTTCTTTTCCTTTCACATGCATTTTTTTCTTTTTCATCTTTTGAACTCAATGCTTTTCTTTTTCTTTTGCCTTTCACTTTCCCCATTCAACCCCAAACTTTTATACTGTTTAAGGTCAAGTTTCAAAAAGGGTATATCATTTAAAATTCTTTGGGTGAAAATTTTTCTAAGTAAGGGCTTTCCAAGCATGGCCTTGATCATATGACATACACATGCAATTCAATCAATTATCAAGATTAAGTCAATACCATTCATGATTCCTTGTAAACAGTGCACACAACAATAAAACTCTGAAGCTCAATACCTCACATAATCATGCTTTCTCACTTCACACATGAATCCTGCTTAGTATCAAAATCACAACCATGGATCACTTACCCATTTGTTCACATAGCTAGTGAACCATCAACCTGGATATCAACATTCACACATTCTCAATCATCATCCACAATCAATCATCAATAGCAAACAACTCATCATGCAATAAACTTGAACCATTATCCAAATAAGTGTACAAGCCAAGGATAAACTCAAACATAAATTCAACCTATACTACTAATTCAAAGTACAAAGAAAAAGAAAAAGAAAAATCCCTGTCCAATGCTGGCATCCATCAGTAGATGCCATCAGCGAAGATCCTCATCTGAGTCATCATCCTCCTCCTCCTGGGCATCCTCAAAGTCTTCATCCTCTTGGTCATCATCCTGTCCTCCTGAAGTCCCAACAGCTACGGACCCACTACCATGTGCTTGTCCCCGAGGCAAGGCCATCACACTACATAACTCATCCATAGTCCACCTGTGCACTGGTGGCTGGTCCTAAAGTCCTATGATCATCTCAGCAGTGGCCTCCTACCCTCTGCAAAGGGACTCCATCCTCGCCTCCATCATAGACATGTACATGTCTCTCATCTGGAAGGGCTCAGGCTACTGTGTTGGTGCATCTGTAGGCTCATCCACCTACTGTGCTGCTACCCTCCTAGGTACGTCTCCTAGGGACTGCTCCAACTAGCTCGTCACCTCTACAATATTGATGAAAATACGAGGCATCAATAGCTCTCCTCGGCCTCTCGAAGGGTGGAACTGAAGTGTCCACTCCTGCTTGCTGACACAAATATGTGATTAGGGACGGATGTCCCAGTGGCATCCTGCTGCTCACGGTGTTGGCGTAGCTCAAAATCTCACTGGTAATGATCTTACCCACATTCACGTCCATCTGCCTCAATATACAGTAAATACCCAGGATCCGATGTAAAGTGATGTCGAAAACATGAGAACATGGCTGAATGTTGGCATGTGTAAATGCCATCCAATATTTAGCTAGGGGAGTTAAATCTGCCATAAGGATGTTCACCGGTGTTTCGTTCGGGTTTCTCTGAAAGTGCCTCCCAGGGATACACATCACTCGCTCAATGTCCTCATAATCCTTAGCCTCCCCCAGTATAGCAGCATACCTGCACTCCTCTCCTGGCCACTCAGTCCCTAGAAAAGCGTTGATCGTGTCAAGATCATAGCTGATCAAGTGCCCACGTACATAGCTCATGTACCTCCCTGCGGACACTC
Organism: Vigna radiata var. radiata; assembly: GCF_000741045.1. Lineage (NCBI taxonomy): Eukaryota > Viridiplantae > Streptophyta > Magnoliopsida > Fabales > Fabaceae > Vigna > Vigna radiata. Next base: position 29,664,266 of record NC_028351.1, on the reverse strand, counting down.
CTCCTCTTGGCAAGGCATTAGCATAGAACTCCTTTACCAACTCAATACTAGCTGGTGCTGGATAAGTCGTTAGTCTCTCCCATCCTCACCTTTCAATCTCCAAACCAAACTTTGGAGCCAAGTTAGGGATATACATGGCTTTTCTTTCCATCAGAAGTCGCCTCTCCTGGACTATAGCAAAATGTTCTTCATGCTTCCTTGAAAGGAACCTTGAGGAATAGTATCTTCTAGGTCTCTCTGGTTCCTTCCTTTTGTTGCCCATTGTCTTAACTCTTTTTGAGGTAGACATTCCTGCATAAAGAAAATTCATCCAACAAAATTCACAGAAACATCATTAGAGGTTAGTGCATCATCAAATCATATAATTCTTTGAGGAAAAACAAGGCTCCTCAACACACAAACATCCAAAAATTTCATCATTTAGGCAAAACAGCTTCAGATCGCTCAACGTCAAAGAAGACCGCCCAGGCGGTTTGCCTCAAGCCGCACCACCGCTCAGCGCCAAAACAGACCACTCAGCGGTAGCGGCTAGGGTTTTTCAAAATCCTTTCCTAAATGATCCTAATCTTCACTCTTTTACTAATTTCATCAATCCAGACCACAATCATATAATCCAATCGGTTCAAACAGTTCCTAATCTATCAATTCATGCATAGAAATCAAAAGCCCTAATTTATCATGTTCCTAAGCATGTTCATCAACAGATCCCCAAATTAGAAACACCAAACATGAATTTGCATACTTACTTGAGTGAAGATTGTGAGTGCTTGCAGAAAAATTGCTTAATTAATGATGAATATCCTCTCCAATGCAAGTCTCTCAACCAAAAAGCCCAAAACTTATCAAAGCAATGGTTGGAAAATTGAATTTTTGGTGAGTGGGTGAAGAGAAAGTGAGGAAATCTCTCTANAAAGATCTTGAAAGTGAAAGGAGAGTGCTAGGGCTTAGGGAGACCGCTAAGGCGAAATGCAAAGAAAGGTTTCAAAGTGAAAAATGTGAAAAACCACTCAGCTTTTAAGAAAAACCGAAACACTAAGCGCCGCAACCGCTCAACAATAAAATGAACCGCTCAACGGTCTGCGCCTATTTTCACTTCTTCTACTTTTGCTTTCTTTTTAGTAATCTTTCCTTCTAGCACTCAATTTCAACCTTCAATTTTTCAAATATATGCTTTTCCCCTTTCAGATACCATCATTAACATGAAATGCACTTAACACAGGATTAAAAACAAAACAATCAACTAGGTTGCCTCCCAGGTAGCGCTTTGTTTAACATCACGAGCCTGACCCAAACCTGTTTAGCACCCATCAGTAGGTGTACTTACCTTGTATCCTTCAGTGGATACATAAGAGTTTTAGCATCCTTCAGTAGATGTTATCCAATTCAAAAATTTAAAAATTGTTCATGATTACATCACAAAGATTTGAAAATTTAAAGTACAAAAATATTGTTCTTGGATCACTAAGATGCCTCCCAGTAAGCGCTCTTTTATTGTCACTAGCTTGACCCAGTAGAGTTCAAACACCCATCAGTAGGTATTGATACTCCTTTTGCTTGATATTCTTTTCTTTTTCTTCTTCCTGATGAATTTCTTCATGAAGTTGAGAACACCAAGCACATATCTCCATGTATCAATCATAGGAACTTTAATCTCCAATTTATTGAAGATCTCCATAAAGCACTTAAACTTCTTTTCTTTCCTATGATATTTATTTTGTTGAGGAAGAGGTTCTGCATATAATCTTTTCTTCTTACCTCTCTTCCTTTTCTTCTCACTCTTCTCCCTCAACTTTCTCTTTTTTATTTTCTTCTTTATTTTTGCATATTTTTTCTTTTTATCTTTTCTCTCAACCATTGTTTTTTCCTTATCATCATCCTTATTCCACTCACTCAACTTTTTTGTTTCTTCTTCCTCTATCTTTTCCTCCTCTATTATCTTTTCCTTATTTCTCTCCATTTTTTTCTCCTCTATTTTCTCTTCATTTATCTCTATACTTTCTTCCTCTATCTCCTCCTCCTTTCTCTCCATATTTTTCTCCTTTATTTTCTCCTCATATATCTCTATCTTTTCCTCCTCTACCATTTCCTTATTTCTCTCCACTTTTTTCTCCTTTATCTTCTCCTCATTTATCTCTATCCTTTCTTCCTCTATCTCCTCCTCCTTTCTCTCCATGTTTTTCTCCTTTATTTTCTCCTCATCTATCTCTATCTTTTCTTCATCAACAACCTCATCAATTGATGTCTCCAAATTCCTGAACGTAACTTCATAGCTCTTGGAATCGTACTTCTCCAGAAATTTTTCAAAATTTTCTTTAGATCTTTTGAGTTGTTCCACCACATCAGCTATCTGTTGACATAGTTGTTGCTCTTCGTCCCACGTTACTATTGGTGAAGAGAATTGTTGCTGCCAGTGATATCGTTGCATCTCTTCCATGCTTTTATGAGAAGAAAGTCTTGTATACATGTCCTGCGGAAAAAATTTGTCATTATTTCTATTCTCCTCTATGCCTTTGACATGGTATACTTCTGAATTTATGACCCTCTGAAAAAGTTCATCAGAATCTGCATTCCTCTTAATCGGAGTAAATTGTTGCTCAACAGCTTGCCCAAATTGGCTTGGATCCATGTATGAGTGAGGTTCCCACCAGTGGAAGCAACTACAATTGACCGTCCTACCCCTATCCCTAGGCGATATTGGCATAATCAAGGAATTTTCCACCAGTTCATGACATTACCGTACGTCCCCATTGATGAAGGTTGAAAAACAGTTATTTTCATATGTCATTTTAGACCAAATTACACCCTTTACTACTTGGAATGAGCTTAGAATCAAG
>NC_028351.1:29658423-29660567 GCF_000741045.1 Vigna radiata var. radiata | reverse complement strand
ATCTTTTGATACTCTCTTTTATTCAAACTCTTGATTATTTATATGGTTTCCATATGTTTTGATTGTTAATTGTTGGGTTCTCATTTGTGCTTAATGCCTTTACCGTTTAACTCATTCGATAACTGATGTTTGTCTTTATTGATACGGGGACGTACAATAATGTCATGAACTGGTGAGTAATTTCTTGATTATGCATTATCACCTAGGGATATGGGTATGACGATCAATTGCGTTTAACTTCTGCTCTTTAATGTTGTATTAATTGCTAGGGGAGGCTAAGGATAGCAAGCCAATAATTAATATTAGGCTCTTTCCGCCGAGGGATCGGGTTAAGGGTAGGCTACGAAAGTTGCATGACAATTAATTAATCAAACTAATAATTCAAGAGGAGTAGATAAGAGAGAGCGGATAAGGATGAAATTGTAACTCCATTCATCCATTGTTTTCTTCTTGTCATTTGAATCAATCACTTTTGCATGTTCATATTTTATTCTCCTACACAATTATTTAATTTTTCCTTTCAAGTCTTATTATTTTAATTCACGTGAACGAGAAAGCCTTTCGAGTCTCTTGGGAAGAATTATATTGGGTTTTACCAATTATATTACTTGAACGATTTGGTACGCTTGCCAATTCGTTAACAAGTTTTTGGCGCCGTTGCCAGGGAATCGAGGTTTATTTTTCTAGTAGTGTGAATTGATTGAATTTGACTTGCTATAATTATTTTTGTTTTATTTTTGTTTAATTGCGTTTTATTTTATTTTTTCTGTAAACGTGCTTTTAGGGTGTGTTTCTTGTGTATGCAGGAGACAATACATACTAGGAGCAGAAAATACCAGCAACCTCTTTTAGAAGGTTTACCGGACGGGAGGAGAAAGAGACATCGTTCACGTGAGAGATCTCTTTCTCCTGAAGCTATTTCGCAGTCTTCGCTTGAGACTTTTGCACCAGATCTTGAGGAGATGGCCAACCAACCTCCTCCTAGACGTACTTTTGGGGACGCAGCAAATGCAATAGGCCCGTTGAACTTCAACAGCATTGCAGTTCCAGCTGATAACGCAACCAGGATGGTGATGAGTCCGGCACTCATCCAGTTAGTCCAGAATAATTTGTCGAATGAAAATCCTTACAAGCATTTGACTATCTTTGGTGAGATTTGCAACACTGTCAAGATAACTGGAGTGTCGGATGACAGAGTCAGACTTAGTTTGTTTCCTTTCTCTCTTGGAGGAAATGCAAAAGATTGGTTGAATTCTTTCCCTGAAGGAACGTTCAGGACTTGGGAAGCGGTGGCACAACAATTTGTTACTAAATTCTTCCCAATTCCCAAAATTAATCAAGGGAAGCTGGAGATCTCTTCGTTCAAGCAAGGGATGGAGGAAACTCTTGGGCAAACATGGGACAGGTTTAAAGGTTTATTGAGGCTCAAGAGACTCAACTAAGTGTTTTACTTGATTTAAAGCTCATTCTAAGCCGCAAAGGGTGTGTTTTACTATTAAATTTAAGCATGAAAATAACGGCTTTTAGACCGTTATCATCTAGACATGAGGGAATTATCTTGGTAGCAATATTACCTAGACATAGGGATAAGATGACCAACTGCCTTAAACTTCTGTGTGAATTATGTAATGCATGATTAATTGCTAGGGAGACTAGACATAGTAAACTAGTAATTAGGAGTAGACTCTATTCACTAATATATTGGAATTAGAGAATTTAGAAAGTGGCACTAACATTGATAAATAAGTAGAATTAAGTGGAATATGTAAATATATGAGTGTAACACCCCTAACAGAGTGCCGCTTATAAATAACCAAATCCGAAAATTTACGCCAATTTTTTTTTTATTTATAAAATAACATCGCGGAAACAAAAACCTTAAAAATTCAAACGTCTTACAAACTTAAAGTTCCAGCCTTACAAATATCGAATCCATTATTCAAAATATAAAATAAATTTAAAACATGATAAATTCCCCGTAGCTAAATCCCATATCTCTCATCGTGCTACTCCAGCCTTGCATTATCTGCAACACCATCTACTCCCGTACAAGTACGATCATTGTAGGTGGAACCACAACCACAAAAGTAAAGGGTGAGTAACTAAGGACATAACGTAGCATATAATTTCAAAGACAACATCAT
>NC_028351.1:29641310-29656373 GCF_000741045.1 Vigna radiata var. radiata | reverse complement strand
ATGCATCAATATTATCATGTTACCTTCTACCCATCATACACCATATTATATCCCAAGTTAAACCCCTTACCTCTAGTTCCAAGCAAGCTTCCAAAGGCTCTTAGGTTTCCTCCCTTCACTAGACTCCAAGTCTTCACTCCTCTAAGACTCTCTCAAGTCACGACCACCACCCAAACACTATGATGTTCTTCTTTCTCTCACCAACTTGATTGGTCTAGAACAATGTTGTGTTTCTCCACTCACTCTCACGACTCTCTCTCTCTCTATTTTTCTCTCCAAGTGTTTATTTTTTTTTCTAACTTAAAGTTACACATTTAAGTAGAGACTAACTCTCAATCCTACTAACCCTTAACCACTTTATTCTAGGTCACTCCCAAGGACACCCTTAAGCCATTTCAGATTTTTCCCCTTCCTAACTCCACATTAACACCAATAAAACCTCTCTTTAATGTGTGTAAATGGTAGTTTTTAAAAGGTGTTAAAATGCCCCTTAACTCTCATTTATGTAACCTACAATTACTAAATGGTAACCTCCCACAAGGAAATCAAATGTCACTTAATATTTCCAAAGTCTAAAAAAACATGTATCCAACCATGCAAAGAAATACAAAACAAAATAAAGAGAACCAATATCATTTAATGCATGAAACACATCAAAGAAATACTCCATTAACGTTGCTACCCCTAATTCATATGAATTTGATTTCATCTTTCTTACCTCATGGTGGGACCCACATGACAAGGTGGAAAGTAAAAAGAGCTAGGAGCCTTTTTGGTCTTGGGAGGGTTAGAACTTAAGACCAAAAACACATCCCTCCCATGCACACACAACAACCACTAGACCAAGCTCCATCCACCGATATAATAGCGCAAACAATTATATTTAAATACGATTCCAAGCTTTTTCGAAAATTAATATAAAACCATTATTAATTTAATTTTCTTCCCTTCCTTAAATATTTCTCAACAACGTTTCACATCAAAATTTATTATCTAATACCACCAAAATTAAATTGCTTAAGGTAAGAAATCATTTTATTTATACGGGTCTTACAGGGGGGTTATGAAAAGTTTGTGGTGAATACGGATGAATAAAATCAAAAACACATACGCAACTAATAATTAAACACAAATTTAAAAACGGGTTCAAAGACAGAATAAAAGCAGTTGGTCATTAACTTAATTACAATGCTTTCTATCACGGATCAACAAAATAAAACCGACTCAGACCTCTAATCCAACACAATTAATCAACTAAGCGCATATAATTATGTTTTCATAAAAGCGGACTAAGTGAACGCAATGTTAACGTCAAATCTAACTTACACCATGTAGTTTCATCGACTAAGAGACGACTCAACACCAACTGGGTAACTAAGTGTACACCCATTTGCAAGTGCAAATACAGATTTGATATTGACCAAGTCAGAGTAGCAAAAACATATACAGTCCAGAAATCTCAAAGAAGTAGTGCAATATCGCTAATGACCAACACAGTTAATCTAAGCTAACATGGCAACTAAAGCAACAAGACCAAACATATTAGACAACATTAAGACAAAATAAAATAAAATACTAGACACCGACGCTATTACACACAACTATCTAACAAAGTTAAATTAATTTAGATGCAAAACTAAATTAGAGAAATCAAAAGCAACTAATCCTAATATGCAAATTAATTTAAAACAAAAGAAATAAGAAAACACAACTTTTTCCTAGCAATTCATGTGACCATGTGTGCACCAAATAAAGAAATTGAAAATGAAAATGGCCTAAGAAGACCTCTTGTACGTAAGTCACCAAAGCACCAAAGTAAAACTTCAAATTCCACCTTCAATAAGTCACAAAATGTGTTGACTTCTTCTCCCATGTGCACCATTCTCAAAGAAATTAAGCATATGCCTTCCAAACTCCATAAAAATGTCCTCTCTTTCCTACCATGCAGCAAAATAAAAATTGCACACACCAAGGCGCTAAATTTCCGTGAACTACCAAGCTAAATAGCAAAAAGGTGCTTCAAAAACCAACACTAATGGAAAGATACTTTGGATGCTCCAACCAAGATGCCATGTGAGCAAAGTCAAAGGAAAGAAACTAACCACAAAACCTTCTTCATATAAGGGTAAGTCTCGGCAAAAAACAATGCCAAGCTAGAGACAAAACTCAAAAGGGAAACATTCCTTTAGTGTAAACAAGCATCTTTTGTGTTTGTCCAAAAGTAGTAAAAACTTAAATGCACCTTATCTCTCCCTTCCATCACTCCATTCCGGTTTCTCCACTAAGACAAACCTTCAAAACCTTTTCTTCATCAAACATGAACGTGAATACACCCCAAGGAACCAAGTTTCATCTCCAAATAATTACAAGATTAACAAAGTCAAGTTCTACTACTACAAACCAACTTCAAACTCTCTTTTCTTCAAACTTTTGCTAAAAACAAAATGCAATTCCCAATCCCTTTGTCATGACTGTCCAGCTCCATCGTCAAGCACAAAGTTCTAGCTCAAAATGTTGCTTCAAACCAACAAACAAAAACCCAAGAAGAAATTGGTTCAAACCTAAACACCTATACACCAACTCAAGCTTTCTTCACCACCAAACTCATCAAGAACTTCATTTTCATCATCCAACCAAGGAAACACAAAGGAAACAAGAAATTATGGCAGCAAAGGAGGAGAAAAACGAAATAGCTCTTCATTCAAACCAAAGATCCATCATGAAAAATGCAAGAAACCACCTTAAGATTCAAGCTCATGCTCTCACTTTCAAGAAGAAATGAAAGGAAAATGGGTGAGGCATTCACCACCACCAAGCTAAGACAACCAAGATTTAAGTAAGAGAAGAAGAAAAATGCATCATTCATTCATTGAAGCTCAAAAACCGTGCACACCAAAGCTCTCCATGAGAGTTCATACAGAACCTAGAAAATGAAGTGGAAAGTGTGTGCTAAGGAGTGTGTCTCAGCAATACCACTACAAAATGCCGTCCAACCTTCAAAATAGGTGGGGTCCACCTCCAATAAAACCTTGGGAAAAGCCACATGTCCTACAAAAATGGGCTTCCACAAAATTGCCACTAAAACGGGCCCAAAGCACTTAATCCTAATTAAAGTTTCTAGAAAACTAATTTTACAATTTATTTAAAATTGAAATGACAAAATGTTGAGTCTTGAATATGCACGCCACCTCATAATGCTCCAAAAGATGTTTCCCAAAATTTCCCTGCAACCGAAAATGCACTTAATCAGCTCAGAAAATTCAAATTAGTGACAATACGAATTTCCGACCAAATTAAGCGGAATTAGGAAAAACAGGGAAATAACAGAAAATTAAACACAATTCCCTGATTTATTCAAGTGCAATAAACTAAATACAGTCAAGAAAATATCAACTCATCAATGAGAGTGGATTAGGATGAAATCAAAAACCCTCAACAACACATTCATTCATATAGTTCAACTGTCAATTGATCAATCTCTGTATGCATGTTTATTTTTTGTCTTGCATTTAAAACCCTAATTTTCGTTTCATCAAGTCTTAAGAAATCAAGAATTAACACGAACGTTTAGGCCTAAGAGTCTTTAGGGAAATGATATCGGACTTACCGTTTATTATTACTTGATACGATTTGGTAGACTTGTCAAAGTGTTAACAGTCATCCTTTGTGAAGCATTCGGAGGAGGTGTTCATCCCTTGTGGCTTTCAGGAGAAGCGAGTTTCATCTCTTGGGATAACAAGAGAAGTGTTCTAAACTATAAACTTGTTTATTTCTTTGTGATTGTAATAGTTTGTTTGGTTTTGTGATAGTGGATCGTTAATTCTCATTTGAGATTAAGAACTGGACGTGGGATCCTTGTGATATGAACCAATATAAAATCTAGAGTTGTCAAAGCAGACCATTTTATAATATTTGGCCCTAGCCCTTGTGGGTTGGAGCCAAAAAAGCCCACAAGGCCAAACAATTCTTTATTAAAAAAGCCCACAGAGCTAAAAAGCCCCCAAAGCCCTATGGGTCAGGGTCAGCCCATGGGCCTTCCCTTTTAGCAAAGTCATTGTAATATTTGTATTAGACATGATTAACTCATTAGTTTTAATATAATCCTTAGCATGAGATGACATTTTCCTCTGCTCCCTGGGAAACAAAATGCCGAAATTGGTAATGATTCTAGATCATTAAAACAATCAAACAAATGTGCCTAAGAGTTTTAGCTCTTCTAGAGTTAGCAAATGTGTAAACTAAGAAAGTAAAAGTGTTCCCACTTGTATCGAAATGATCAAGTACCACTATAATCTTAACCATGTTTAAATTAATGTATCGGGATATGAACAAGAAGGCAATAACCTAATCTGCTTAATTAGCTCATTGGAATTGATTTTCGTTAGGATTTCTCCATGTTCAATATCAGTAACATTTAGTTCCTTTCGCAGCTCAGTCATAAGCCCCTCTTTGCCTTATAGCCACAAACAAATGTTCAGTAGCACACTCAACATAAGTCAAACTTGATCACATAGAATAGGTTCAGAATAAATATTAAGTTACCCAAGTAAGTGTTGAGATTGTTGACAACACAATTTCTATATCACTCTAGTTTTTTATGATGACAACACATTGCTTAATAACATGCATATGTTGTTGCTGAATTACATGTTCTTATGCTGATTGATTGTTATATCTGTTGAACATGTTTATGTAATGTGTTACATGTTCCCATGTTGATTGATTGATATATATGAAACATATTTATATGTGCTTTATGTTCTTTGTGCAATGCATCATTACATATGTTTTACTGCACATGTTTTAAAGCTGAAAACCACAATCACTTTCATGATCTTATCATTGTGTGACAAAGCTATAGTACAGTCAACTACATTATAAATGGATTCGAATTTGCTAAAATCTTTTAACAAATTTTGAGAATCAGTGCTCTGTGATATTTTGAGAAGAAAAGAATTTCAAAGTGCTTTGCATATTGAATGTCGACTATGTGTGTAACACATTCGACTGTATTATGTGTTTGATTTGAAATTTTGTTATGCTCTTGTGCTCCAACGGCTATATTTTTAAAAGTTAGTTGAGCATTGATGACTTGGTCAACTGTGTTAAATGTGTTTTGTTTTTGTTTGACTGTATTCTACCAGTTTGACTAAACTGTTATAACTGTCATAATCAAATCGACTGAATTAATAGCATATTCGACTGTGAGACTATCTGAAAAGCAGAAATCTATAAATAGGCTGAACACAAATTTGTTCGGAGGACTGTTGATGAACTGACATTTTCAATTTTGTTTCAAATTGAAATCTCCAGTTAGAGAGCTCCAAGAATTCTCCATGAAGACGGTGGTGATCTTTTTTGAAAGAGATTCAAAGGGAGATTGTTCTGCACACACATTGATTGATCATATTCTGCACAAGAAGGTGCATCTGGTTTTGATCACATTCAGGCTTGGCATCCTTGAAGACTGCTGCGTTGATTTTGGCTTTGCATCCGTAAAGACTGTTGGTTTAGGACCTGTTGTGATACAGGGGGATAATTCATTCTGAGGATTGTTTAGAGTGGTTAGCAGATTGCAGAAGAAGGGATTCTTGCTGCATTTCTTGTTGTTGTTATTGCCTATATTTTGGTTCAGGGTTAGAGAGGAGATTTATATTTTTGACTGGAGGTCTTCTATAAATTCCTTGTTGTAAAAACCATAACCATTATAGTGCATTTGCTTCCTGGGTTGGAAGGACACTGGATGTCGGCATTGTTGGCCGAACCAGTATAAAAACAGTGTTTGCTTTTCTCTATCCCTACACTTTTACTTTGCAGTCGACTTTAAGTTTCACGCAGTCAACTACGTTTTTTCGCTGCTTACAAATTTTCATTACTTGCATTTCAAGAAAGTTTGAAAAGTTTCATACTTTGATATAAAGATTGCGAAAAGATTTTGTTTTTGATAAAACACCAATTCACCCCCCCCCCTCTTGGTGTAAAAACGAAACCTACCTATTTCCTAACAGTAAGAAGATCAAACTGGGCAATGAAAGCCTTCAAAACATAACAATAGGCCTCAATTTCTAGATAATAGATTTGACGCTCCAAGTCCATTACATCCCTTATCCCATGAGGCTCTGTAGTTAGTGTATGTAAGAGACGAGTCATCAATTAACATTTCACATCAACTCACAATGGTCTAGTGATATAAATTCACATAATGCACTAAACATTTACTTGCATTGAAAAAACAATTAATGGCATCAGTAGTACTAATCAACATATAACATGAGCAACCACAAGCCATACACATCTTATAAAATTAATAACATTTAAGATCAATTACAAGAACATTTTAAATTGGGGAAGTGTAAATGCTATGGAATCCTACTATAAAATGAGTAATGTGGGGTCAAGTTGTAAAGTAATAGTTAAAGGTTGATAATTGTTTCAGGTTCAGCTCTAGCCTTGGTTTATTGCAGCATGTTACAACTTGTGATTTCAGTATAGGTGCAATTCTAGTGCAGAATTAGAAATTGTATTATCATCTAAGACAAACATAATCTCTTGATACTGATGAATTTATAATAGTAATACAAAATTTTCCCTTGATTCCTTTTTTATATGACACAACTCAACAAGTTGAAATAGAATAAACTCGTATTCCATAAGATCTTAATAGAGCCATCCTCTTTCTAAGATCACGTGCATACCAAATAGGGTAGAAAAGTCACAGGAAAAAGATGAACCAATGCCTTACATTTTACAACAAATCCATATTCAAACACATTCCTTAATTTTGAAGTCCCTGATAACGATTTAAAACACCGTTATTTGTGATGTGATTTTGATACTAAAAGCACCCTTTTTCACTTAGAAACATGATTGGACTCATGCTTTTTCATTAAGTTGTATGAATAAGAGAGTTGAGGTTGATTTCAATAATTTTATGACTAATTCCCTTTGTTTTGATAGAGATTGAGGTAATACTGGAAGAAGAGATGAAAATCCAAGAAGATGGAGCTCAGAAAGGCTTAAAAAGGCACTAGAAGGAGGGAAAGCACGAAGCTCGGGTGTCCATAAGCGAAGCTTGAGCATGCAGAATCGACGTCCGCCGCCTGGGCAGCGACCCTAGCCGCCTAAGTGGTGGGGCCTCAAAGCTTAGGTGGCCAAATTGAAGGCCTAGGCCTTACATGATGTTTTCTCACCACCCGGGCGGTCTCCCTAGATGCCTGAGTGTCGACTTTCATGGATCAGGCCCTGTTTCTGCTCTGTTTCGACTTTATTGGACCGGGCCCTCTTTTTGCACGTTTCGAACCTAATTTAAAGGACCCTAGGGCTCTAGGTTTTGTATCTATGGCAAAGAATAGCATAGCAATACACTCTTCTACCAATTCTTAGGCTTTCAATCTCTTTCTTTCTTCATTTGTTCATAGAGTTCCCCCATGTCTATGGGGAACTAATTTCTATTTGTTGTTGGGGGATGATGTAACCTTGTAAACTCTCATGTATTTGAATTGATTCTTAAATTTCATATGCTTTTCCATTAATTGTTTGATTAATTCATCTGTTTTTATGCTTGATTTTGTTTAACTCATTCATTAACATGATTTATGAATGGCATGAGTGTCGGGATGTTCTTTACAATTCAGGTTCTTGTTGAATTATTCCTAAGGGTTATATTTCTCAAGGATGAGGGTATGAGTCTTGGTCATCTTAATCTCTTATTCTTCACATCTTATTACCAAGAATGCTAGGAATTGTATGAACTGGTAATTTAGGACAGGCTTATTCATCGAGCGGTCGGGTTTAGGTAATTTAGTGAGAGACGTTGACATTAATGCATAAAGAAAAATTCTGATATACATGAGAGGGAACTTGGTGAAATCTAACCCCAACAACATATCCATCTCATATAAATCAACCTCCGTTCATCTCTGTGCTCTTTTGCCACTGATCAATTGCATTCATATTTTATTTTATGTTTTTGCATTCAAACCCAATGATCTCCTTTTATTTTATTTAAGTCTTAATTAATCTTGTTATCACACAACTGTTCAACACCGAGAGTCCTCTGGGTTACAACACTTGGTCTTCTCATTTTATATTACTTGTGAGACTCGGTACATTTGTCGATTTGCCCAATAGTCCCCACTTTCTCTCATCACATAACAAACGGAAACATTGGATATGATTTCATATTTCAGAACAAATATTTGTGTATGAGTAGGCTCTGAACTACCACCTCAAAAGCAACGCTGATTAGAAGAGTATCACGAAATACCTCTTTATGTTAACCTTCAATATCAGCCAAATCAATCACCATTCCAATACATCCAATGTTAAATTTAAACATAAAACACAATGTCACATATAATCATGAAACACATTAAACAATTAAAGGCACAAACCTTAAATTACCTACGGAGCAGCCCTAGCTGTTATATGTTGAAGAAAATATTGATGAGTTGTTTAGTAGTAAGAGGATTTTAAATTCAAGAATTTGCCATTGAATACAAAGTTGTGCCTGCTTTTTTATTTTGCCAAGAAAGAGATTCTCCTTCTTAATCTTGTCTCAGGGGAAATTAAAGCTAACAATTGAGTGGCTTTCTGACAAGTGAAAACAACGATCGAACCAAACAAGAAAATATGTTCTATGGATTCATGTCTACATAATACAACGAATCCAAGCCACAACAACAGAAACATTCCCATCACTAAAATCTACATCAGTTGAGCACATAATTTAAACAGGACACCATATCACAAATAGATAACAAAGCCGACATCGAAGGTCAACATTCACATATTTGAACGTTCAAAAAGGACAAAGCAACCTACATCTTTTTACCTCCCTCTCATTGCACATGGAAATCTAAACCAACACTGTCGAGAAATCCTCTGTGTCAGAGCGGTTTTAATATAAACGTATGCCTTTTAATTTCTACTCAATTTATCTTATTATGCAAATAAAAAATATAAGTAAAAGAGTAAGGTTGAGAGAAATTTGCACAGATGATTCTTATACTGGTTCGGATCTTACTAATCTTACGTCCAGTCGCTTATCTCAAATTAAGATAAACAATTCACTAATCACGAAACACTTACAAAGTACATTCACAAAGAAAAATTTTGTAAGAGTTTAGAAACCACCTCTCTTGATACCACAAGAGATGAACCTGCACCTCCTTCGAATCTTCACAAAGGATAAGACACCTCCTCTGAATACTTCACGAAGGATGAAACACCTCCTCTAAATACTTCACGAAGGATGATCCTCTTCCACACACCTCCTTAGACGCACCAAGGATGAACCAGCTATTCCTCCGTCACCGTAGTAGCAACTCACCAGCTCCACAGACAAGAGTTTCCTTAGTTGAGCAAGAGCACACACTTCTCAAAGAGTTCTGAGTGTTTTAGCGCAAGGGAAGAGTTGTTGATGATGGATAAAGGGAGCCTATTTATAGACTCAAGCAAAAATTCTTCCATTTTTCGTAACTGGCCATTTAACGCTTTTAATCAATTAACATTAATGTTAATCGATTAAAATGAGTACAACGGCTAGTTTTAAAAAACGAGAAAACTCCAACGGCTAGTTTTAATCAATTATTCTAAGGATTAATCGATTAAAAAAGGTATTAATCGATTATTTGTTGGAACAATCGGTATCGTTCAGAGAGTATAACGCAGCGGAATAAAACTTAAAGTAGCGCAAAGCGTGTTTGGTCACAAAGTTTAAATTAAAATGGTCCGTTTTAGCAAATTAATTTTCTTACAGAAAATTTATCAAATAGTTAATATAAGTGAAAACGTAAAGAGTGTAGGGAGTAGAAAAATCACACAGATAATTTTTATATCGTTAATCACTATAAAAAGTGATTAACAGTTTCACTAAAAACAGTTTCACATATTACAACAAGAGTAAATAAAGTATGATGATTAAACCTTCCTTCGACAAACGAACCAAAAGATGAACACTCTACCAACTCGAAGAGAACCACTCCTACTATGGACACACGAAACGCGAGCTTCTCCTATTCTCGAGACCAGGCAGAGCACCTTGCTAACTCGAAAAGAACCGCTCCGACTATCGACACACGAAACGTGAGCTTCTCCTATTCACGAGACCAAGCAAGGGAACTGAACTTATGCTTTTGAGAACTTCCTCTGACAAACAATATTCTTCAAAAGCTTTCTGTTCAACTACGTTTCTTCTGAAGTTCTCAAAAGACCAATATATAGCAAACTAGTCTGAATATGAAAGGTCAAGTCCCAACTGCCAGTAATAATCGATTATTGTAAGTGATAATTGATTATTCAAGTCCGTTACAAGTTTTTCAAAAATAACTTAGGCAGTTTTCAAAACAGACTTGTGATAATCGATTATTTGGAGTGATAATCGATTATTTCAAAATAATACAGTTTTTCAGAAAATCTCATGATAATTGATTATTGCTTCTTATAATCGATTATTTCTAGAACTGTACCTAAAATACAAGTTTTACATTTTTAAGGATATTCCTAATACATTTATATTCTATAAAGTGCTTTTAAAAAATTTCTAATATCTTCTTCAGGTTAAATTTCTTGAAGCATCATAAAAAACATTTACTTAAGGATTTGCCAATGCTCCTCATTAGTAACAATCTCCCCCTTTTTAATGATGATCAAAAATTCAAGTTTTTAAAGGCAGCTTTGGCTTTTCTACAAAACATACAAGCTAACAGACAACAACATAGTTAGCAATACCTGTATCAACTTATATTATACTTCTCCCCCTTTCTTATCATAAGCAAAAAGATCAATGTAAAAAGCTCCCCCTTAATATGATCTCATCCTATATTAAACAATATATGTATATAAAAGAAAAAGAACATTTTATTCATAAAGGAAAGGAGTACATTAGCATCATAAAGGAAAAACATGAAAGACAGAAACATAATCTAGAAGCAACAACAATCAAGCAACAAAACTAACATAGAAGCCTAACTCTAAAACTCAGGACTAGGGGATCCTCAGGTGGTTGAATGTTTAGATGTGTTTCAATATTTGTTAGGCGAACATCAAGATCAAGAAATTGATCAACCACGTATTCATCATGAGCTTGCTGCCACTCATAAATTTCTTCAAAGTGAGTTTTCTGTGTAAGACTCATATCCTCTAATTGTTTAGATAGTCTAGCAAAATGTTCTTCCATGGTATGCAAGGAGGATAAAGGTATGTTGGATGGACCAACATCAGAAGGAGCAGCAACACTTACTGGTTCTGCCATATGAGCATCCATGTCTTCTTCTTCATCAGCATCAGAGTGATTATCATCTTTGTGAATAATTGTGTTTCCTCGAGTAACAAATCCCATTTGGCAAAAAGTGGTTTCTCCAATTTCAGAACCAATAGCTTGAATTACTTGAACAAGTTCACCTTCCACATTAACCCCTTTGTATTCTAGAATTCTAGATATGAGAAGAGCATAAGGAAAATGATCAGAATGATATTTCTTGGCTTTTGCCATGTTTCAGCAATAAGAGCAGGCCAATCAATATATATATGATTTAAGATCCCATACAGAAGAAGTAGATCTTGCTCAAAACTTTGAGCATCATTGGTGGCTCTTGGACACAATATCCACACAATTAAGTAGTGGATCATCCTCTCTTCAACTTTGAAACCACTAACAAGTAGTTGCCAACGGTTGGTCAGCTGTTCAGGATGGCGCAAGAAAGATTGAAAGGCCATCAGTCGGTTGAAGTTTGGAACTCCGGGATGAACTTTCACAGCATCATCCCAGATCGTAAGTTGAGCAACGTTTGTCCAAACATCATCATCCAAAATTCTACGGACGCCTTTCACCTTGGTGGATATGATCCTGTCTCGATATCTCAAGTTGAAGAAGAAAACTCTTATGAGATCGGGATAAATGCAACCTTTTTACCATAAATTGCACAATAATCGATTATGCCTAATAATAATCGATTATTTGTTCATAATTTTCCAGATTTGAGTTTTGAGTTTGAATAATCGATTATTCCATGAAATAATCGATTATTTGCGATTAAAAGCCAAAAATAATCGATTATCACCTTGTGATAATCGATTAAAAATGCTAATCTTATGAATAATTGAAGATTTTTCATAAACTTTGATCCTAAGACATATCTAACACTCCTAATTCTCTTATAAGCTCATAGAATCTATCCTTAGGAAGTGCCTTTGTGAAAATATCAACTAATTGATGTAAGGTATCAATATATTCAATTTGGCAGTCTCCCTTTTGAATATGATCTCTCAAGAAATGATGTCTAATCTCAATGTGCTTAGTTCTTGAATGCATTATGGGGTTTTTAGTCAGATTTATAGCGCTAGTATTATCACATTTTAATGGAATATGATTAAGGAAGATATCAAAGTCTTCCAGTTGTTTTTTCATCCATAAAATTTGGGCACAACAATTGCCAGCAGCAATGTATTCAACTTCAGTGGTAGAAAAGGCTACACACGCTTGTTTCTTTGAGTGCCAAGACACTAAAGAACAGCCCAAAAAGTGACAAGTTCCACTAGTACTTTTCCTATCAATTGTACAGCCACCATAATCAGCATCGGAATATCCTATTAAACTAGGTGAGGCATCAGAAGGATACCAAAGCTCAAAAGAGGTTGTTCCTTTAGGTACATCTCTTCAAGAGCTTCCCTTAAATAGTCCTCATCTCCTGCAATAGGTTTATTTGACTCAAGAGGGTTTACCTCAAGGTCCACAATCTCATTAAAGACAACATGCATTGATTCTTCAATTACCAAAGTTCTTCTAGTGAATATTTTATATGTTGTGCTGGTTAAAGCATATCCTAGGAAAATTGCTTCATCAGATTTTGCATCAAATTTACGAAGATTATCTTTACCATTATTCAAGACAAAGCATTTGCATCCAAAAATTTTCAAGTGAGACACATTTGGTTTTCTACCATTTAACAATTCATAAGGAGTTAATTTTAGAATTGGCCTAATAAGCATCATGTTCAACACATAACAAGCAGTACTAATTGCATCAGCCAAAAAATATTTTGGCACATTAGATTCATTCATAAGCGTTCTAGCTAATTCTTCTAATGATCTATTTTTCCTCTTAACAGCACCATTTTGTTGGGGAGTTCTAGGTGCAGATAAGTTATGTGCAATCATATTCTTCACAAAATTTTTCAAAAGATTCATTTTCAAATTCACCACCGTGATCACTTCTCAATGTTTTGATTTTCAAATCTTTTTCATTTTGAATGCGTTTAGCAAAAGATTTAAAGGCTTTAAAGGCTTCACTTTTTAATGTTAAAAAGAAAGTCCAAGTAAATCTAGTATAATCATCGACAATTACAAGAGCATAGTAATTTCCACCAAAACTTTTAATTCTAGACGGACCAAATTGTCGGAACTATCGGTATCATTCGGAGATAGAGTATAACGCAGCAGAATAAAACTTAAGGTAGCAGAAAGCGTGTTCGGTCAACTTTTTAAGATTAAAATGGTCAGTTTATAAAAGAAATTTTCTAAGAGAAAATTTATCGAACAGTTGATGTGCAAATAAAATTAAAGAGTATAGGGAGTAGAAAAATCACACAAGTAATTTTTATACTGGTTCGATTCAAAAGAATGTACGTCCAGTCGTTAATCACTATAAAAAGTGATTAACAGTTCCACTAAAAATGAGATTCACAGATTACAACAAATAGTGAATAAAATAAGATAAGTAAACGTTCCTTCGTCGAACGAACCGGAAGATGAACACTCTGCCAACTCGAAGAGAACCTGCTTCGACTTTCGACACACGAAACGCGAGCTTCTCCTATTCACGAGACCAAGCAAGGGAACTTGAACTATAGCTATTGAGAACTTCCTCTAACAAACAGTATTCTGCAAGAGCTTCTGTTAAACAACGTTGCTTCTAAAATTTTCAAAAGTCCAATATATAGCCAGCTACTCTGAATATCAAACGTCAAGTCCCAACTGCCACTAATAATCGATTATTGTAAGTGATAATCGATTATTAAGTCCGTTACAGGTCTTTCAAAATGTGATAATCAATTATTTGGAATGATAATCGATTATTCGTGAAAGACTCATGATAATCGATTATTGCTTCTCATAATCGATTAATTCAGTAAAAATACAAGTTTTACAAAATACAATAATAATCGATTATTGTTAACGGATTGGCAAGCGTACCAAATCAAGTAATAAAATGGTAAGTCCAAGTATCGTTTCCCAAGAGACTCGAAAGGCCTTATCATTCGTGTGAATTAAGATCGTAAGACGTGAAAATAAAAATTAATTAATTGGGTATGAGAACAAAATATAAACATGCAAAAGAGATTGATTCAATTGACGAGAAGAAAACGATGGATGAATGGAGTTGTTGATGAAGGTCTTAGATTCAAGAAAAGGGAAGAAAAATGAGGAAATGAAGAGTCGACGTACCGCCCGGCGACAAATTACACCGTTGGGCGGTCCAGTGTGAGGAGTTGGCACCAGGCGGTGCAACCAGGCGGATTTGCGATTAGAGGCAAACCGCCGGGCGGTAGACCCCTTCCGCCGGGCGATAGCGCGATTAGGGGCAAACCGCCAGGCGTTATAAGTGTGCCGCCGGGCGGTTGTCCGCTGGGCCTGGGCCTGTTTTCTGTGACGCTACTCAGCTATAAATACCCCTGTTACGATTTCATTCTAATTCTTTCGACAGAAGGGGGTGGCCAGACCTAATTTCACTCTCTAGAGAGGATCTCTTGGATGCTTAGGCTCCATTTCTTCTTATCTAGGGTTTGCTTTTCCATTCCTCATCCATTTTTCATCTAGATTCACCATGACAATGGTGAACTAAACCCTATTGTTGTTGGGGGAAACAATGTAATCTGTTGATACTCTCTTTTATTGAAACTCTTGTTTATTTATATGATTTCCATATGCTTTGATTATTAATTGTTGGGTTCTCATCTGTGCTTAATGCTTTTATCGTTTAACTCATTCGATAAATGTTGTTTGTCTTTATTGATACGGGGACGTACAATAATGTCATGAACTGGTGAGTGATTCCTTGATTAA
>NC_028351.1:29636475-29640860 GCF_000741045.1 Vigna radiata var. radiata | reverse complement strand
CGAACGATAAGGCCTTTCGAGTCTCTTGGGAAACGATACTTGGACTTACCATTTTATTATTACTTGAACGATTTGGTACGCTTGCCAATCCGTTAACAAGTTTTTGGCGCCGTTGCCGGGGACTCGAGGTTCACTTTTTCAAGTAGTGTGGATTGACTGAATTTGACTTGGCTGTAATTATTTTTGTTTTATTTTTGTTTATTTGTGTTTTATTTTATTTTTCTGTAAAAGTGTTTTTAGGGTTTGTTTCTTGTGTATGCAGGAAGCAATCCATACCAGAAGCAGAAAAGACCAGCAACCTCTCTTAGAAGGGTTACCAAAAAGGAGGGGAAGGAGACGTCCTTCACTTGGGAGATTTCTTTCTCTTGAAGCATTTTTGCAGTCTTCATTTGAGATTCCTGCACCAGATATTGAGGAGATGGCTGACCAACCTCCTCCTAGACGTACATTGGGGGACGCAGCAAATGTAGTGGGCCCCTTGAACTTCAACAGTATAACAGTTCCAGTTGATAACGCAACTAGCATGGTGATGAGTCTTGCGCTCATCCAATTAGTTCAGAATAATCAATTCCATGGGTTGTCGAATGAGAATCCTTATAATCATTTGACCATCTTTGGTGAGATTTGCACCACCATTAAGATAAACGGAGTGTCGGATGACAGAGTTAGACTCAGTTTGTTTCCTTTCTCTCTTGGAGGAAACGCAAAGGATTGGTTGCATTCTTTCCCTGAAGGAACTTTCAGGACTTGGGAGGCTGTGGCACAACAATTTGTCACCAAATTCTTTCCAGTTCCAAAAATTAATCAAGGGAAGCTGGAGATCTCTTCATTCAAGCAAGGGATTGAGGAAACTCTCAGGCAAGCATGGGACAAATTTAAAGGCTTATTGAGGAAGACCCCAGTCCATGGGTTCGATAAGATTTCATACTTACTTGCTTTCCTTGGAGGTTTACGTACTCATTCCAAGATGATGTTAGATGCCTCAGCTGGAGGTAGTATTAATAGAAAAACAGAAGACGAGGCGTATGACTTGATTGAAGAGATGGCCTTGAATGAAGTATCACAGAGTGAGAGGGGCATACAAAAAGGAGGACTCTTGCATCTTCCTGCTGAAGATGCTGTAGCTGCTCAGAATCATCTTCTCAGCCAAAAATTAGACAAGTTGACGAAGGTCCTCTCTAAACTTCCTAGGGGAATCAGAAATATTTCTCAAACACAGCAACTTTGTGACTTATGCGGTGGTGACCATATCAATGGTCAATGTGCTTTCATTGAGGAGATGCAGCAGGATGTTAATTACATGGGTGCCCAATTTCAATATAAGCACGGCAATTTCAACCAAGGCAATTCCAGCCAAGGTTGGAAGAACCACCCAAGTATTGGGCAAAGCCAGAATAGTTCATTTGGACAAGTGGGCAACTTTTGGCAGCAACAACCTTCCCCCTTATGGCAGTAGGTGAACAGTTTAACTGAGACAGTCAAAGAGTTAAGTGGAAGATTTGATAAATTATTTAAAAATTATGAATCTCAGTCAAATAGTAATCAAGCAAGCTTCAAATCATTGGAGTCACAAATTGGCCAGCTGTCGAAAAGGATCGAAACCACTGAGAAGCACCAGTTTCGGGCTAACACTGATGTTAACCCCAAAGAAGAGTGCAGAGTTGTTATAGCAAGAGAAAAAAAGAAGGCAGAGGATGATCTAGTCAATGTGGGGAGCAGTGAAGACGAAGACAAAGAGATGGTAGGTGTTGAGGCAAGAGAGGGGAGCCAGGAAATAGAAGAGGTTAGTGAGTTAAACGTTAGTGGGGGTAAAAAAGAAATGCGAGTTGAAAACAGTCATGACGGGAGACTTAGAGAGATCTTCAACCAAGTGACTGTGGTACTTGCAGTAAATCTGCAAATTCCTCCCTATGTTGAAAGAATCAACTTCAATCTTGAAGAAGAAACTGAACTCACTGATGAAGAGGAGGATTTTGTTGTTCAACCTCTGAAGAGGGATCATCCACTTAAGGTAAAAGATCCGGGATGTGTAACATTATCATGTGCCCTGAATGATTTTGATGTGGAAGCCATGATAGACTCGGGATCTAGCATTAATATGATACCCACAGATTTCCTGACAAAAATAAGAGGGATTGTATTGAAACCGTCTGATCTTACTGTGACAATGGCTGATGGTTCGATAAAAATACCGGTGGGAATGGTGGAAGATGTTATTGTACGAGTGGAACAACTTGAATTCTTGGCAGACTTCATTGTCATGGACATGGACACTGATGATGAGTTTCCTGTGATTTTGGTAAGGCCCTTCATGGACACTTCGAAGATGCTTATTAGTGTTTATGATGGGCGAATAATGATGAGAGACTTAGATCACTTGTTTCTCTATACTGGGTATGAGGAAAACAAGATCAAAGTGATGAAAAGACCCAGACATGAGGAGCTAGAGAGAGAAGTTGAGCAAGAAGAGAGCATGTCGGATACTAATTATTCTGATAGTTGTAATGTTTTGCAGGCACTAGTGAATAAAAGAAGGAGGACCATTCACCCAAAAGCAAGAGAAGAACCACTCCGACGGGGAAGAAAAGTGAAATATAAAAGGAAGAAGTGGATAATAAAGGAGCTGAAAGAGAAAGGGGTTGTGGAAATTGAAGCACCGTACAACAGACAGGTCAAGAGAGTGGACAGAAGAAAATTGAGCCGGTGGGACGATGAGGATCCCAAAGTGAAGAAAAAGAGTTGATTTGCTGGAAATCACTTTTTGTATTTTTAAGAACAATTTTCATTTTCTGTTATTTTTATTTTTACTTTCGTTTGAACATGTGTTGACAAATTGGCAAGCGTACCGAATCGTACAAGTAATATAAATGGTAAGACCAAGTATCGTTTTCCCAAGAGACTCGTGTGACTTTCTCGTTCGCGTGAATTAAAATAATAAGACTTGAAAAATAAAAATTAATAAATTGGATTTGAGAACAAAAATATTAACATGCAAAAATAAAGNCTTTCTCGTTCGCGTGAATTAAAATAATAAGACTTGAAAAATAAAAATTAATAAATTGGATTTGAGAACAAAAATATTAACATGCAAAAATAAAGTTNATTNAATTGACAAACGAAANCAATGGATGAATGGATGTTGTTGGGGGTTTACNATTTCATCTATTNNNCTCTCTCTTACATACTACCCTTGAATATTAGTTTGATTGATTCAATTGTTATGCGACTTTCTTAGCCTCCCCTTAACNCGATCCCTCGGCGAAAAGGGCCTAATATTAACTACTGGCTTGCTATCCCTAGCCTCCCCTTGTAATTAATACCACATTATAATCAGAAGTTAGCGCAATTGATCGTCCTACCCCTATCCCTAGGTGGTATTGCAAAATCAAGAGATTACTCGCCAGTTCATTTCATTACTGTACGTCCCCATATCAATAAAGACAAACATCAATATACCGAATGAGTTAAATGATAAAGGCCTTAAGCATAGATGATAACCCAACAATAATCAATCAAAACATATGGAGACCATATAAATAATCAAGAGTTTCAATAAGAGAGAGTATCAAAAGATTACATTTTTCCCCCAACAACAATAGGGTTTAGTTCACTATAGACATGGTGAAACTAGATGAAAAATGGAAGAAGAATGGAAAAGCAAACCCTAGAAAAGATGAAAAGGAGCCTAAGCATCCAAGAGATCCTCTCCAGAGATCAAAATTAGGTCTGGTCATTCTCCCCTCTCAAAAGAATGATTCTGAACTCGCAATAGGGGTATATATAGGTGAGGAGCGCATCAGAAAACGGGCCCAAGTCCAACGAGCCACCGCCGGGCGGTTTAAGTGTGTCGCGCAGCGGTTTGCCACAAATCACACTACCGCCCGACAGCAATCGCCACCGCCGAGAGGTTTCCCTCAAGTCCGCCCAGCGTCAATCGCCATGCCTTCTCCTCGTCCTGGACCGCCGGGCGGTGCGTCGACTCTTTAAATCTTCATTTTTCTGCTCTTTTCTTGAGTCAACGACCTGTATCTTCAACTTTATTCTTTACTTTTCTCAAATTAGCTACAAAGCAATGCAAACAAGCATAAAATCGCTAAAAACAACTTTTGACTCTCTTCAGACTCGTTTATTGAGTTTTGCTTGATTATAGGCTCATTCCGAGTAGTAAATTGTGTAATTTGGTCCCAATTGACATATGAAAATAATTGTTTTTCAACCTTCATCAACACCCCAAACATAGAATTTTGCTTGTCCTCAAGCAAAACAAAACAATCACACAAAACAAAACTTGGCTTTATACCGTTTCATCCAATGTCTCAATAATCCCAAGGTACATGACAAAACCACTCAAATCAATATTCTCAGTGAAATCCAAAATAAGATGC
>NC_028351.1:29622368-29633440 GCF_000741045.1 Vigna radiata var. radiata | reverse complement strand
CATTACTGTACGTCCCCATATCAATAAAGACAAACATCAATATACCGAATGAGTTAAACGATAAAGGCCTTAAGCACAGATGATAACCCAACAATAATCAATCAAAACATATGGAGACCATATAAATAATCAAGATTTTCAATAAGAGAGAGTATCAAAAGATTACATTGTTTCACCCAACAACAATAGGGTTTAGTTCACCATAGACATGGTGAAACTAGATGAAAAATGGAAGAAGAATGGAAAAGCAAACCCTAGAAAAGATGAAAAGGAGCCTAAGCATCCAAGAGATCCTCTCCAGAGAGCAAAATTAGGTCTGGTCGTTCTCCCCTGTCAAAAGAATGATTCTAAACTCGCAATAGGGGTATGTATAGGTGAGGAACGCATCAGAAAACGAGCCTAAGTCCAGCGAGCCACCGTCGGGCGGTTTAAGTGTGCCGCCCGGCGGTTTGCCACAAATCAAACTACCGCCCGGCGGCAATCACCATCGCCGGGCGGTTTCCCTCAAGTCCGCCCAGCGTCAATCGCCATGCCTTCTCCTCGTCCTGGACCGCCCGGCGGTTTAAGTGTGCTGTCGGGCGATGCGTCGACTCTTCAAATCTTCATTTTTCTGCTCTTTTCTTGAGTGAACAACCTGTATCTTCAACTCCATTCTTTACTTTTCTCAAATTAGCTACAAAACAATGCAAAACAAGCATAAAATCGCTAAAAACAGCTTCTGACTCTCTTCAGACTCATTTAATGAGTTTTGCTTGATTCTAGGCTCATTCCGAGTAGTAAAGGGTGTAATTTGGTCCTAATTGACATATGAAAATAACTGTTTTTCAACCTTCATCAACATGTAATTTTTGAATTTTTGGAACAATTTTTGGGTAGCATCTACTGAGGGATGCTAAAAATGTTTAAATCCACTGAAGGATTCCAGGAAGGCACACCTACTGATGGATGTTGAAAGGAATTGCACTTACTGACAAGTGCTAAACAGGTTTGGGTCAGGCTCGTGACGTTANACAAGCGCTACTAGGAGGCAACCTAGTTTTCTCTCTTTTACTTTTGCATTTTAAATTTTTAGAATAAGTTGAAATTTATTTTCAGTGTGTATCCTTGGCCTAAATTCTTTTCTGAAGATGTTTGACTAACTAATTTGCATGATGAACTTATTTGATGATGATTTGATGTGATTGATAATTGAGTAGTGTTGCATGTTGGTATTCTATGAAACAGATGGGTGATGACTTATGATTGCGGTTATGATGCTAAGCAGGATGTATGAATGAATGTTGTGTGAGAAAGCATGTTGTGTGAGGTATTGAGCTCCAGAGTTTTTATGATTATATGAATTGTTCACAAGAAAGCATGAATGATATTGCCTTAATCTTGATGATTGATCAAATTGCATGTAAATGTCATATGATCAAGGCCATTTTTTTTTTGAAAGCCCTTCTCTAGCCAAATTTTCACCCACAGAGCTTAAAATATTATACCCTTTTTGAACCTTAGCCATAAGCAGGATATGAACCCTTGTCTTGAAATTCTTTACCTTGAGTTGGGATGAGCTTAACTGTATGTGATGAAAAGGTTCAAGTTTGGGGTTGCATGAGGGAAATTGGAAAGCTTTTAAGAAGCATTGAGCTCAATTGTTGAAAAAGAAAAATGCAAGTGAAAAAGAAAAAAATAAGAAAAAGCATGAAGATGAGCTCAATGAAAAGAAAAAAGGGAAAAAGTTGGGAATGAGAGAGTTTGGTGAGAAAGAGAGTTGTGCTTAAATGTTAAATATGATGATAGCTCTCTTAACTCAAAGATTTTGTTTTCCAAAAATACTAAATTTTCTTGTTAGCCCAACCTCATTACAAGCTTTGGAAAAGTCCTTTTGATGGCATTTGCATGTAAAGATGTTAATTGTTTGAGATGAATGGCAATTTTATTTCTTGTGACTTGTGAATGATAGAGAGTTGGAGTGTCACCCTAAACACTTGAGTGATTGAGTGAAACCCTAGACACTTGAGTTGTTTCACCATTTTCATGGAGAATCTAGATGAAAAATGGATGAAGAATGGAAAAGCAAGCCCTAGATAAGAAGAAATGGAGCCTAAGCATCCAAGAGATCCTCTCCAGAGAGTGAAATTAGGTCTGGCCGCCCCCTTCTGTCGAAAGAATTAGAATCAAATCGTAACAGGGCTATTTATAGTTGAGGAGCGTCTTAGAAAACAAGCCCAGGCCCAACGGACAACCGCCCGGCGGCACACTGATGCCGCCTGGCGGTTTGCCCCTAATCGCGCTACCGCCCGACGGCAGGGGTCTACCGCCTAGCGGTTTGCCTCTAATCGCAAATCCACCTGGCTGCACCGCCTGGTGCCAACTCCTCGCACTAGACCACCCAGCGGTGTAATTTGCCACCGGGCGGTACGTCGACTCTTCATTTCTTCATTTTTCTTCCCTTTTCTTGAGTCTAAGACCTTCATCTTCAACTTCATTCTTAACTTTCTCAAAAATGCTACAAAACAATGCAAAACAAGCATAATATCGCTAAAAATAGCTTTTGATTCTCTATAGACTCATTTATTGAGTTTTGCTTGATTTTAAGCTCATTCTAAGCAGTATAGGGAGTAATTTGGTCTAAAATGACATATGAAAATAACTGTTTTTCAACCTTCATCAATTATTCAAGTCCGTTACAGGTCTTTCAAAATGTGATAATCGATTATTTTGAATGATAATCGATTATTCCTCAAAGACTCATGATAATCGATTATTGCTTCTCATAATCGATTATTTCAGTAAAAATACAAGTTTTACAAAATTTGAAGACTTTCCTGTTACACTTTTATTCTACAAAGTGCTTTTAAACATTTCTAATACTTCCTTCAGGTAAAACTTCTTGTAGCATCATCAAAATTAATTTCTTCAAGGTTTACCAATGCTCCTCATTGGTAACACAAATAAGTCCATATGCAAAAGTTCTAAAGGTTTTGAAGTAGAAATCATGCTTTTGGATGAAAATGAAGATTTGGTTTGTTTACCTTTTTGATATGCAGTGCATAATTTGTCTTTCTCAAATTTCAGTTTAGGCAAACCAATTACAAGATCTTTTGAAATTAGTTTATTCCAATGGTGCATATAAATATGTGCAACTCTTTTATGCCACAGCCAAGGATTTTCCTCTTTAGCAACTAAGCATGTTATATTGTGACTAGATGCACTTTCAATATCAATCAAATAAATATTATTATGCCTAACACCTTGCAAAGCAATATCAGTAGAGTCTTTAAAATGAACAGTGCATTTATCACTTTCAAAGGTTACCTTGAGACCTTTGTCACATAATTGACTTATGCTTAGAAGGTTATGCTTGAGGCCTTCAACATACAAGACGTCTCTTATGGTCAATGTGTTTCCTCTTCCAATGTCTATGGTTCCCATGATTCTACCTTCGTTGTTATCCCCATAAGTTACAAATCCTTATTTTTTCTTCTCAAAAGATATAAACCTTTTCTTGTCACCAGTCATGTGTCTTGAACATCCACTGTCAAGATACTACAATGACTTCTTTGACTTAGTAGGTTCCTACAAAACAAATTAGCAAGAATTTTAGGTCCCCAATCTCAATATGGGTCCTTGGGGTTAGTTCATGCAAGCATATATCATTTCACAACTTTAACCCATGCATATTTATCATTCGAAACACCAAAATGTTTAATGTTGCATTTGTTTGATGTATGTCCATATTTCATACAGTAAAAATAGCAAACATCATTCACTTTATTTTTAACAAAAGTCCCTTTTTCAACCTAAACTATATGAGTTCTTCTAGTTTTAGACTTTTTGTTTTGATGCATGCTCCTATTTCCTACACTGTTTGTTTTTTCATGTGAATTTTTATTGGTTGCCTTTGTAAGTAAGTTCTCAAGTATGTCAATATCAAACATATAACTTTTACAAGACAAACATTCAACAGGTTCAACAATTGCAATTGAGTCAGACAATTTTGTTTCTAAAGTGCTAACTTTATTTCTTAAAACAACTTCTTCATCAAGCAAATTATCATATTTCAAATTCATTGTGCTCTTTCTTAAGCTTTTTATGTGTAGCATCAAGTTTTTCAGATTCATTTATTAATTCAAAGAAAGCTTTTTGCAAGTCTAACTCACTTGATTCAAAGCTAGAATCACTTACTTGGCTTTCAGTATCTTCAGAGTCAGTCATTAGACATATATTTGCTTCTTCATCTGCATCACTTGAGCTTGTTGAGCTAGACGCATTGTCTTCCCAAGATATGCAAGCTTTCTTTTTCTTTGAAAACTTTCTTTCCTTCTTTTCTTCACTTTTCTTGCTCTTTGGACATTCAGTTTTCATATGTGCTCTTTCTCCACATCCGTAGCATTTAATACTTGAAGGAGATTCTTTATTTTCTCTCCTTTCATTACGAAATTTATCCTTACCTTTTTCTTTCATAAACTTAGCAAATTTCTTTATCATGAGGCTTATGTTCTCCTCATCATCAGAATCATCATCTTCAAACTTTTTAGAACTCTTGCCTTTTGAGATTTCAAATTTAAAGGCAAGTGTCTTCCTTTTACCTTGATCCTCTTCAATAGTTAATCTTTTCAGTTCAAGCTCATGCTCACGGAGCTTTCCAAAGAGAATTGGCATCGTCATTGGAGAGAGGTTTTGGGACTCCGAAATGGCAGTCACCTTTGGTTGCCAAGACCTGCCCAAAGATTTCAAAATTTTGACATTTAATTCATCAGTATCAAAAGTCTTACCCAAACCAGTCAAGTGGTTCACTATGTGAGTGAAACGCTTTTGGACATCAGACATAGTTTCTCGAGGTTGCATTCTGAACATCTCATACTCCTGGATGAGAGTGTTCTTCCTTGCACGTTTCACATCCTCTATACCCTCATGTGTGACTCTGAGGACTTCCCACATTTCCTGTGCTGTCTTACATACAAAAATTCTATAAAATTCATCAAGTACAATAGTAGATGAAATAATATTGCGAGCTTTAATATCAAACTGAGCTCGTCTATTTTCTTCAACAGTCCAGTTAAAATATGGTTTTTCTACCTCTACACCATCAACTGTACTTTTAGGAATAAAAGGACCATTTTGTAATGCTTCCCAGATACCTCTATCAACAGACGCCATAAAGATTTCCATTCTGACATTCCAGAATGCATAATTATCACCAGTAAAAAGTGGTGGTCTGTTAATAAAAGCTCCCTCGGCATATCCAAGATTTTGATTATGACCAGCCATTTTCGAAAATTTTGAACTATCAAAGCAAGCCCTGATACCAATTGTTGCACCAATCGGTATCGTTCAGAGAGTATAACACAGCGGAATAAAACTTAAAGTAGCGAAAAGCGTGTTCGCTCACTAAGTTTAAATTAAAATGGTCCGTTTTAGCAAATTAATTTTCTTACAGAAAATTTATCAAATAGTTGATATGCTTGAAAACGTAAAGAGTGTAGGGAGTAGAAAAATCACACAGATAATTTTTATACTGGTTCGATTCAAAAGAATCTACGTCCAGTCGTTAATCACTATAAAAAGTGATTAACAGTTTCACTAAAAACTGTGTCACATATTACAACAAGAGTGAATAGAATACGATGATTTAACCTTCCTTCAACGAACGACCCGGAAGATGAACACTCTGCCAACTCGAAGAGAACCGCTCCGACTATCGACACGAAACACAAGCTTCTCCTATTCACGAGACCAGGCAAAGCACCTTGCTAACTCGAAGAGAACCACTCCAACTATCGACACACGAAACACGAGCTTCTCCTATTCACGAGATCAAGCAAGGGAACTGAACTTATGCTTTTGAGAACTTCCTTTGACAAACAGTATTCTTCAAAAGCTTTCTGTTCAACTACGTTTCTTCTGAAGTTCTCAAAAGACCAATATATAGACAACTAGTCTGAATATGAAAGGTCAAGTCCCAACTGCCAGTAATAATCGATTATTGTAAGTGATAATTGATTATTCAAGTCCGTTACAAGTTTTTCAAAAATAACTTAGGCAGTTTTCAAAACAGACTTGTGATAATCGACTATTCGGAGTGATAATCGATTATTCCAGAGCAAGACAGTTTTTCATAAAAGCTCATGATAATCGATTATTGCTCCTCATAATCGATTATTTCCAGAACTATACCTCAAATACAAGTTTTACATTTTTAAGGATATTCCTAATACATTTATATTCTACAAAGTGCTTTTAAAAAATTTCTAATATCTTCTTCAGGTTAAATTTCTTGAAGCATCATCAAAAACATTTACTTCAGGATTTGCCAATGCTCCTCATTGGTAACATTATTCCCTTGCTAGTTGAGTTTTCAGCACCTGTAACGTTGTAATCAATTAATACTGGATTTAATCGATTAAAATCATGCGTTTTTTTTTCTGAACAGCAAATATAATGTATGAAGGTACAAGATTCAAAACCTACTACAAATCTAAGTCCTAAACATTTAAATTAAAATTATTACAAAAGCTTTTAATAAAAAAAATTAGTCTTCAAAGGATCTTCGTGAACCTTGATATATCTTGACTTGATTTGGACATCATCAAAACTTCATCTTCATCATTTTGCTAACATTCTCCCCCTTTTTGATGATGATCAAAAACTCCTCTGAATTATAGCTTTTAGTAATATTATGAGTAAAAACACAACTTATGGAAGAAAAGAGCATTAGAGAATAATAATAATAAGCTTTAAACATTTTGTCCCACTTTTTTTATCATAATTAAAAATTTGTGTTTCATGTTCTCCCCCTAAGATAATACTCTCCCTTAATAAAAGCATGTATGCATAAGAGCTAAATATATTTCAAAATTAAGGGTTCATTCAAACATACATAATAGGATATTTAAAGCAAATAATTATTAGGATAAAGACCTTAAAAAAAATCATACATTGAACCATACAAGATAGGAATTTTAATGCAAAAAAAATGGCTAAATTTTCAAAATGCACAAAATTAAGGGTTCATTCAAACATATATAATAGGAGATTTATAAAATTTCTAGATCTCTTCTAACATTACCCCTTTAGATATGTCTCCAAATTCGTAAAGATAAATGGTTGAGATCTTTGTCTTAAGGATTGTCATAATTATTCTCTTCTTTTGTTGTCTTCTACATGTCTTCTTCATTAACTAAATCTAATTCAACTGACTTAAGAGGTTTTGCCTCAAGGTCCACAATTTTATCAAAGACAACATGCTTGAAATAAAATATTTTCTAAAATTTTATTTAAAAAAAATTTAAATGAAAAAAAAAATTAAATTGTAAATTTTAAATTTTGAAATGCTTCGAATGAAATCATTTTACAACCCAAATATATCTACCACTTGGAACACCAAAATTCTTAATTTTACATTTATTTGAAGTATGACCCTTTTTCATACAATAAAAACATGATATAAAGTTTGTGTTCCTATAAGTTGTTCCTTTTTCTACCCATGTTTTACGGGTTCTATTATTATGCTTATTTTTAATTTTAGGAACATACTTATTTTTAACAACTTTATTTTCATTATTTTTACTGCATTCTCCTAAGGTTGTGTATTCTAACAGTTTCTTAAAATTTTCTCAAGATGCACATTCATCACTACTAGTAAATTTACCTTTTTCAAAAACTAAAACTTTATTTTTCAAATCTTTATTTTCTTTAAAAATATTTTCAAAATTTAATTTTAAATTTTTATTTTCTTCAAGAATATTTTCTAATTCTGATTTTAAATTTTTATTTTCTTCATCTTCTATTTTGTTCTTGCTCCTTTCTACCTCAGATTTTAAGGCTAGACTCTTTTTCTTTGTTTTTGCCATTGCTTCTTCTGCATCTATGATAATGGGTTGAAACACCGTTATTTGCTGTGTTATTTTGATACTAAAAGCACCTTTTTTTCACTTAGAAACTTGCTTGGACTCATGTGTTTTCAATAAATAGCAAGAATAAGAGAGTTGAGGTTAATTCCAATAGTTTTCTAACAAATTCCCCTTGTTTTGATAGAGATTGAAGCAATACTGGAAGAAGAAGTGGAAAGCCACGAAGATAGAGCTCAAAAGGGGTCAAAAAGGCACCAAGAAGAGGGAAAACCCGAAGCCCAAGTGACAGCAACGAAAAACAGCGCAGGCCAAATCACCGCTGGTCACCTGGGTGACGGCCTCGACGCTCGGGCGACGGACACTCGAAGCTTGGGAGTCCAAAACTGACGCCCAAGCCCAACATGAACTCCAATTCACGCTAGGGTGAGCTCCCTGCGACGATTGAGCGTGATTTCACGTGGATCGGCCCTGATTCTGCTTTGATTTGATTCTTTTGGACCGGGCCGCACTTTGGGACGCGTCTGACACTATTTAAAGGACCTTGGGGCTCTAGGTTTTGCATCCCTGGTAGAAGAGAGCATAGCAATACACTCCTAGCCAATTCTTAGTCTTTTCATTGTTTCTTTTCTTCCATTATTCATAGGTTCCACCATGTCTATGGGGAACTAATTTCTATTTATTGTTGGGGAATGATGTAACCTTGTAAATTCTCATGTATTTGAATTGATTCTTATTTCTATATGCTTTTTTTCATTAATTCTTAGAGTAATTTGTCTGTTCTTATTGCTTGCTTATACAATAGCATGATTTGTGAGTTGCATGAGTGCCGACAGGTTCCTTCCAATTTAGGTCCTTGTTAAATTACTCCTAAGGGTTATATTGCTCAGACATGAGGGTATGGGTCTTAGTCGTCTTAACCTCTTGATCTTTACATCTTTTTACCAGGAATGCTAGGAATTGTATGAACTGGTAATTAGGGATAGGCTTATTTACCGAGACATCGGGTTTAAGTGTTTTAGTGAGGGACGTTGGCATTAATGAATAAAGAAGAACTCTTATATACATGAGAGGGAAATTGGTCAAATCTAACCCTAACAACATACTCATCTACTGATGGATGCTGGAAGAGTTTGAGAGAGCATATACTAATGGATGCTGCTATGGAAGAGAATGATGACTAGACATCTACTGATGGATGTTAAGTGATTAGGTATCTAGTGATGGATGCCAATGAAGATGAGAAAGATTGGTGTCTACTGAGGGATACCAATGAAGACAAGAAAAATTAGCATCTACTGATGGATGCTATGTGATTAAACATCTACTGATGGATGTTACTAACAACATCTACTAATGGATGCTATGATGATGGAGACAGGGTCAAGCTAGTGACGTTAAAGAAGTGCTTGCTTGGAGGCAACCCAGTGCTCTAAACCTTTAGTTTTTAATTCTTATTTTTGGTTTTAATGTGTGTTTTCTTTTATTTTATTTTATTTTTATTGTGCTCTACTTGAATGAACTGAACTGCTATGATTCAACTATGCTCTGTTTTGTATGATAAGCTTGCTTTTTGAAAATTCTAGTGTTTGATTAAAGTTGAGATGATGCATGATGATAAATTTGTGAAACAGGTGCTTAAGATAAAGTTTGATTAAAATACTGAGCAAGTTGTTTTTCGGAACTTGAGAACTTGTGAGTTTACCTGTGTGAGTTTTGAGCTTCAGAGTAATTTTTTTTTATATAATTGTTATTACTTTGGAAGCATGAATGATTTTGCCCAAATTTTCTGTGATTGAAGTACTTGCCTGCAGGTTCCACATGATCAAGGCAATCTTTTGTTATCCCTTATTCTTTTGGCCTTCAAAATATTTTTGCCCACTAAAAAGAGAACAATTTGTTCTAACCTTTGAACCTTGAGCCTTATGCATGTCTTGAAAAACCTTTTTGAAAAATCTTTACCTTGAGTTAAGTTGAGAACATTTGATGAGGTTTCAAGTTTAGCGTTACCAGGAAACAACCCACCTCTCTAGGTAGTGAGCAATCAAAAGAAAAAGCAAGAAAAAGGGAAAAGAAAAGAAAAAGAAGAATTCAAAAAGAAAAAAAAAAGAAAAAGCTCACTGCAAGGGAAGGCTAGGAAAAAGAAAAGAGAGTTGTTCTTGAAAGATGAATTCATAAATGTCTCTCTTGACTCAAGGAACTTTATTGACAAGAAAAACCAATTTCCTTCTTAGCCCAGCCAAGTTACAAGCCATGAAAAGCCCTTGTGATGATAACCTGCTTGTGAGTATGTTTGAGATTGGTTAAATGAAAGGCAAAATTAATTTGTGTGACATTGTGACAACAGAGAGAAACACCACACCATACACCTGTGAGTTGAGTGAGACACTTTTGAATGCTTGAGAGATATATTTGAGTGCTTGACCGAAACACTTTCCCTGGTAAGGAATAGTTCTCTGAATTTCCGATAGCATCTCTGCTTGGTTCATTGATCACCCCTAAGGATAGAACCTGTTGAGAATGCATCACATTGAGCATGAATGAATTGAAACATCTGCACATCTTGACTGAAATCTTATGCTGAAATTGATAAAAGTGATTCCTTCTCTTGAAAACGTTTTTTAAAAAAAAAGGTTGAGTCATTGTAGTGATTGTTCTGAAAAGTTGAGTTGCATTTTGTTTGCTTGAGGGCAAGCAAAGTTCTAAGTTTGGGGTTGTGATAACGGGTTGAAACACCGCTATTTGCTATGTGATTTTGATACTAAATGCACGCTTTTTCACTTAGAAACTTGCTTGGACTCATGTGTTTTCAATAAATTGTGTGAATAAGAGAGTTGAGGTTGATTTCAACAGTTTTCTAAAAAATTCCCCTTGTTTTGACAGAGATTGAAGCAATATTAGAAGAAGAAGTGAAAAGTCAGAAGATGGAGCTCAAAAGGGGTCAAAAAGGCACCAAGAAGAAGGAAAACCCGAAGCCCAGGCTACAGGAACGAAAAACAGCGTAGGCCAAATCACCGCTGGTCGCCCGAGCGACGGACGCTTGTTGACGGATTGGAAAGTGTACCAAATCGTACAAGTAATATAAATGGTAATACCAAGTATCGTTTTCCCAAGAGACTAGTATGGTTTCCTCGTTCACGTGAATTAAAATAATAAGACTTGAGAACTTAAAATTTATAAATTGGGTTTGAGAACAAAAATATTAACATGCAAAATAAATGTTGATTCAATTGA
>NC_028351.1:29617760-29620143 GCF_000741045.1 Vigna radiata var. radiata | reverse complement strand
ATTCAATCGATCATCAAGATTAAGGCAATATCATCCATGTTTTCCTGCGAACAATACATGCAACAATAAAAACTCTGGAGCTCAAAATCTCACACACATGCTTCCTCACACACAATTCATTCATACACCATGCCTAGCATCATGACCACAATCATAAATTCATCACCCATCTATTTCCTGGATATCATCATACATTACAACTAAATTCTCTTTCACATCAAATAATCATCAAATAGAACCATCATGCACATCAGTTAGTAGAACATTTTCAAAACAAGTAATAAAGCCAAGAATACAAACCAAAATTAAAATTCAACCTATTCTAGGAATTTAAAATGCAAAAGTGTAAGAAGAAATTCTAGGTTGCCTCCTAGTAGCGCTTGTTTAACGTCGCGAGCCTGACCCAAACCTGGTTGGCACTCGTCAGTAAGTGCACTTTCTTCCACCACCCATCAGTAGGTGTACCGTCCGGATATCCATCAATGGATACCAAAAAATTTTAGCATCCCTCAGTAGATGCTACCCAAAAATTGTTCACAAAATTCAAAAAGTACATGTTCCAACCAAAATAAAACAAAAGACCGAAAAAGAAAATTGTTCATAAAAATACAAAATTTGACTTCCAACAAATTCAGCTCTTCTTCTTCATGTTGGGATTTTCATCATCCCAGCGGCTCACTTTTCTTTGGTCCACCCTCTTGGTCACTTTTGAATATGGTCTTTGAATCTCCACCATTCCTTTTTCTTTCAGCTCCTTTACCATCCATTCCTTCCTCTTAAATCTCACTTTGGTTCCCGGTAGGAGTGGATCTTCTTTTGGTTTTGGGTGAAGGGTTCTTCTCCCTTTGTCCTTAGGCACCTGCAAAACACAACAATCATA
The DNA here is from genome assembly GCF_000741045.1 of Vigna radiata var. radiata. Classification (NCBI taxonomy): domain Eukaryota; kingdom Viridiplantae; phylum Streptophyta; class Magnoliopsida; order Fabales; family Fabaceae; genus Vigna; species Vigna radiata. The sequence goes on along the minus strand of NC_028351.1, from coordinate 29,619,263 downwards.
GTGAAAATTAATACCTGTGGATTTGTCTTCCTCTACAGCTTCACTTCTGGCTCTTTTACATTTGACTTTTCTAACTTCCCTCTGTACAGTTTCTTTAGAGCCATAAAGCAATACTCGATCATAATCCTTTAACTTTATTCCTCCATCATGGATACGTATAACCATCTTGGAGGTTGTCATGAACGGTCTTCCCAGGATTAATGAATTTTTTCCTTCACTAGCCATATCCACAACTATAAAGTCCATAAAAAACTCCAACTCATCAATCCGCACAATTGCATCTTCTACCATCCCAATAGGTTTCTTCATAGATCCATCTGCCACTGTCAAGATCACTTTGGTAGGCTTCAATTTTACCCCTTTTAACTTCTTGAAATCACTAAGAGGCATCAAATTAATGCTTGATCCTGAATCAATCAACGCCTCCCCTAGGTCCACATTATTGATGACACAAGGAAGGGTCAAAGCTCCTGAATCCTCTAGTTTCTGTGGATGGTTCTTCTTCTTGGGTTTTGCCCACTGCTCCTGATTTTCTTCATAGCCCAAATCAAGTAACCTTTCCAGATAGTATTTGATTTTATCATCACCTTCAAGAGTTTGTGAAGATGTTATAGGATTCAGGGGTGCCTCCTTAAGAATTTTGCGGAGTGACTCTCTAATGTCTTCCTTCTCCTTTTCTCTTTTTGATTTCTTCCTTTCGCTTCACTTATATGTATTACTAATCCTTTCCTCCTCTTCGTCATCACTGCTGCATATCTCAATTGTTTCTTCTTCTAATCTCCTCTTTCCTTGATGAGTCAATATTTTATTGATTTCACTTAACTTATTGTATCGAATTTAATCAGGGAATTATGCTTAATTGTCTGGTATTTTCCCGTTTTTCCTAATTATGCTTAATTTGGTCGAAATTTCTTATTTTAGTTAATTTGAACTTTCTGAGCTAATTATTTGCATTATTATTTTCAGGGAAATTTTGGAAATACAATTTGGGACATTTGGAGTGCTATCAAATAAGTCAAGACTCTTCACATTGACATTTCAAATTTAATTACTTTGAAACTTAGTAGTCTAGATAGTTTTTAATTAAACTTGTAAACATTGGGCCAATTTTTGGCAAAATAGTTTCGACCCAAATTGTGAGGATGACACATGGCACCTAGGGTTTTGCAAAGTAGGTGGACCCCACCTCATTTAGAAGGACTCATGATCCTAGGAAAAAAGGTGCAGCAGTCACTTTCGGAGCACCAGACATTCTCAGCAGATTCATTGAGAGGTTGGGTGGAACGGTTATTTCATTCAGCATTTTTTTTCTTTCAATCATGTTTACACACTTTGATGGTGGATGAATGAGGATGAATTTTTCACGCTAATTTCTTTTCTTCTAAAAGGGGGCTGATTCAATTTATTTGAAGGCACACACCTGATGGTTTATTTACTAGACAGGGGCAGTGCCTATTTGATTTTGGAAGAGCTGGTGCAACACACAGTCACATCAACTTACTT
>NC_028351.1:29609544-29611085 GCF_000741045.1 Vigna radiata var. radiata | reverse complement strand
CTCTTTTGAGTTTGGTGACACAGCTGGCATCCAACCAGAAACCAGCACCTCCATCTGCATCTGTTGCGCGGTTGTGTGCCATATGTCTTTCCACTGACCACTATATGGATGTTTGTCCTTCTTTGCACCACCCTGTTGTTCTTGATGTGCCTCACGCTTATGCTCCAAACATCTTCAACAACAAGCAACCGCAAGAGCAAAATCAAAGGCAACAACAACAACAAGAGGCATTGGCCCAACATTCTATTTCTTCTGAGCCTACATTGTTTGAGTTGTGGGGGCAGATGACCACGCAGCACATTGAGGAACAGTCTCAAGCTTCAGAGGGATCACCATTTCAGATTGTTCAGCTTCCTGATGATGCTAGCGCCATCCACATAAGAGTTGAGAAGCAGAGTCATGAGCTCATTACTGTGCCACCTACTTTCCCACCCTCTTATGTCCGTACTCTTGCACCTGAGGAGACTGATGAAGAATTGGAGGACCAGGCAGACATGAGCACTACCTTTGAGATAGGTAGACTATATATCTTAACCTTCCATCACTTTATCCACATTCAGGGAAGTGGAGGTAAACATACCTGAGATAGATTCTGTTGTTGATGATTATGCTGATGATGGGTATGTTGATGATTATGATGTTGATGAGCATGCTTTTGATTTTCACTCTTTGCATGATGAGAAACAACTTTTTCCATCTTGTCTGAACGTTTATTCCCCATGCACTGAACATGAATCTGATTTTGTTGTTGATATTGCTTCTGAATTTGAAAGTGATTCATGTTCTGAGGGTATATCTGAGGGTCAGCTTGTTACAATGGGATTGGGTGTTATACCCCTGCATGTCATTTCTTTGGAACCGTATTGCACTAACCATGTTGCAGGAGGTACACATGAAGTTAACCAACACGCACCCATGGTGGAAGACAAGGGTGCCAGTATACACAGCAGTTTGAAAATTAATAGGCACCAACTGAACCCGCTCATCAACAATCACTTCTTCTTGGATCCAGTTGTGGAGGACATCTCCCTGCTTGATCAAATTTGGAGACTGAAACAATTCCTCCTCAAGACTTCCTTGCTGACTCCAGTGGTGGAGAACATCTCCCTGAGAGTCCAAAATTGGCAACTGCCACCATGATCAGGGGAGTTTCCTTTTCCCTTCTCTCCCCTTTCCCTACTTTTATTGCACTTGTCCATGATCTGTTGATTGTTTTCATTTCGGATCTGATGATTGTGACACATTGAGGACAGTATGTAGTTTAAGTGTGGTCTATTGGGGGAGACTCTGATTTTTCTTTGATTAGTTTCTGTTTTCTACGTTAAATTTTTCGTTTTCTAGGTAGTTGTTGTTGTGTTTTGTGTACAGTTTTGCATGTTTCTCTTGATTTCTGGACTTGGTTTAGGTTGTAGATTTATCTTTCACTTCATTGATACTCCAATTGGTTTGAATCCTTGCTTGTCTTTGCTTGGAAGATGATCATGATGTTTGAGAGGATGATTTGATTGTGACAGAAATACCCTGTGTGAGATTTGAGCCAC
>NC_028351.1:29603828-29605784 GCF_000741045.1 Vigna radiata var. radiata | reverse complement strand
GAGTGCTATCAAATAAGTCAAGACTCTTCACATTGACATTTCAAATTTAATTACTTTGAAACTTAGTAGTCTAGATAGTTTTTAATTAAACTTGTAAACATTGGGCCAATTTTTGGCAAAATAGTTTCGACCCAAATTGTGAGGATGACACATGGCACCTAGGGTTTTGCAAAGTAGGTGGACCCCACCTCATTTAGAAGGACTCATGATCCTAGGAAAAAAGGTGCAGCAGTCACTTTCGGAGCACCAGACATTCTCAGCAGATTCATTGAGAGGTTGGGTGGAACGGTTATTTCATTCAGCATTTTTTTTCTTTCAATCATGTTTACACACTTTGATGGTGGATGAATGAGGATGAATTTTTCACGCTAATTTCTTTTCTTCTAAAAGGGGGCTGATTCAATTTATTTGAAGGCACACACCTGATGGTTTATTTACTAGACAGGGGCAGTGCCTATTTGATTTTGGAAGAGCTGGTGCAACNCACAGTCACATCAACTTACTTTTGAAGAGCTGATTTCATTTTTTTTTTGTTTAATATTAAGATGGCTTATTCACTTTTTACTTGAAGAACACGACGCTATTTTCAATTTACTTGTTGTTTTTATTTTTATTTTAACAACTCATTAGTTTTGCCTTTGGACGCTGCTGGGAACGTTTTGAAAAGAGAGCCGCCACTCTCTTTACATTTTTTTCGGAGGTTGAACGTTTTCTTGGTTTTTTTTTGGTTAGCAATGTTGTTCACGGTTTTTTCCAGGGAATGATGGACGCTGGTTTCATGCTTGAATGGAAGAAGCATTTTTCAATTTTTCTTTTTATTGTTTTGNAACGCTGGACCTCATATTTTTAGCATTGAAGAGTGTGTGGTATTATGCAAGCATAGTCCATTAACGCTGATTGTATAAGGATGCCTATTTTATTCATGCTTTCANTGTTATTCACATGGNCACGTCAACTAGCATTTAAGGAGGAAATATTTTTTGGAGAATGAAGCATGGGTGCAAGGAATCAACTTATTGAATTGTTATTTGAAAGATGAAAAATGACGTGCTGGAAGATGGTACCAGGGGAGGTCACAGCAAAGAGTCAATTTTTAGAACCACTTGCATTTTTAATTTCCTTTGGGGGCTGCAGGGTCACATGAATTAGTAGATAATTTTTATTTTTTTTTTATTTTCTTGTCTTAGAATATTTTACATTATATGTTGAGTTGTTTTAATCTTTTTAATTTAGTGTTGCATTTTAATAGCTTTATTTGTATTTAGACATTTATCTATTGCATTGTTTGGTTTAATGTTTTCATTTATTTTAATATTGTCTATTATGTTCGGTTTACGGTTTCAGTTCACTGTCATGTTTATTCTGTCCGGTTTCTTTATTTTCCTACATTTCCAATTTCTTCACTTGCCTTAGAGATCATTCGGTCTCAATGTAGAACCGTTCGGTCATCTGTAGGACCGTTCGGTCTTCATGTTTTGTTCAATTATTTTAATGTTTTCAATTATGTTTGGTTATATTTAATTTCCAGTTTTATTTTAATTTTATTTTCCTTGCAAGAACACTTTCAAATCTGCCCCCCACTGCGTGTCTGACCTAATTCTCGAACCACATTTGGTCCTTGAGAGACAACCTAGGAGTCACTTCCTAGTACTATACTGCATTCTTTTATGCAATCAAATTTGTGTAGGTTGCGACACCCATCAAATTTTTGCGCCGTTGCTAGGGACCAAAGGTTCGGTTTTAGGTCTTTGTTGTGTTAGTGTGTGTTGTGTTTTGTCTCGTGTTGTGAGTGTGATGTTCTGTTTTGTGTGTTCGTAATTGTGTGTTGCATTTAGGTAGCTTTAGTTGCATATTTTCATTGCATTCTTCTTTTCCCCCTTCTTTCACATGTCTACCTATTTTGGCTATGTGAACACTGCTTCTTCTGCCTGTGTCTATGATTATGATTCTCCTTCT
>NC_028351.1:29595653-29596808 GCF_000741045.1 Vigna radiata var. radiata | reverse complement strand
TTTAATATTGTTTCTTCTTCTTCTTCTAATCTCAATTGTTTCTTCTTCTAATCTCCTTTGTCCTCCTGTTGCAACAACTTTGCATTCATCTTTTGGGTTAACATCAGTATTAGCCCGAAATTGATGCTTCTCTGTGGTTTCAACCCTCTTAGACAGCTGTCCTATTTGTGTCTCTAGTGATCTAAAAGTTGTCTGATCACTTGCTTGTTGAGATTCATAGACCTTCAGAAATTTATAAAACCTATCAGTCAATTCTCTGATTGTCTCAGTCAAGCTGCTTAATTGCTGCCATAAGGGATAAGGTTGCTATCGGAAGTTTCCCCCTAGTCCAGAAGAAGCATTTTGGCTTTGCCCAATACTTGGATGATTTTTCCAACCTCGGTTAGAGTTACCTTGGTTGAAATTTCCTTGTTTGTACTAAAATTGGGCCCCCATATAATTCATGTCCTGTTGCATCTCTTCTGTAAAAGCACATTGACCATTAATATGGTCACCACCGCACAAATCACATAATTGTTGAGCCTGGGAAATATTTCTGAGCCCCCTAGGAAGTTCAGAAACAACCTTTAGCAACTTGTCCAATTTCTGACTGAGGAGGTATTTTGTGCTGCTGCTGCATCTTTAGTAGGGAGATGTAAAAGCCCTCCTTTTTGCGTGCCTCTTTCATTCTGCGACACTTCATTAAGAGCCATCTCTTCAATTAAGTTATACGCCTCATCCTCTGTCTTTCTATTAATACTACCTCCAGTCGAGGCATCTATCATCATTTTAGACTAAGCGCGCAAACCTCCAAGGAACGCTAGCAAGTATGAATCTTTGTCAAACCCATGAACTAGGGTGGCTCTCAATAATCCTTTGAATCTATCCCATGCTTGCCCCAGTGTTTCTTCCATTCCTTGTTTAAATGAAGAGATTTCTAATTTCCCTTGGTTGATCTTTGGAGGTGGAAAGAATTTAGTAATAAATTGTTGGACCACTGCTTCCCACGTCCTGAACGTTCCCTCCGAGAAAGAATTCAACCAGTCTTTTGCATTTCCTCCCAGTGAGAAAGGAAACAAGCTATGTCTGATTCTGTCGTCCGTCACTCCAGTTATCTTCACTGTGTTGCAAATTTCTCCAAAGACTGTCAAATGCTTGTAAGGATTTTCATTTGAC
>NC_028351.1:29587067-29594698 GCF_000741045.1 Vigna radiata var. radiata | reverse complement strand
ATGTGGTATTGCAAAATCAAGAGATTACTCACCAGTTCATGTCATTACTGCACGTCCCCATGTCAATAACGACAAACAACAATATACCGAATGAGTTAAACAGTAAAAGCCTTAAGCACAGATGATAACCCAACAATAATCAATCAAAGCATATGGAGACCATATAAATAATCAATAGTTTCAGTAAGAGAGAGTATAAAAAGATTACATTGAATTCCCCAACAACAATAGGGTTTAGTTCACCATAGACATGGTGAAACTAGATGAAAAATGGAAGAAGAATGGAAGAGCAAACCCTAAAAAAGATGAAAAGGAGCCTAAGCATCCAAGAGATCCTCTCCAAAGAGCAAAATTAGGTATGGTCGTCTTCCCCTGTCAAAAGAATGACTCTGAATTCGTAGTAGGGGTATTTATAGGTGAGGAGCGCGTCAAAATCAGGCCCAAGTCCAGCGTACTACCGCTGGGCGGTTTAAGTGTGCCGCTCGGCGGTTTGCCACAACCTGCCACCACCGCCCGGCGGCAATCACCAGCGCCCAGCGGTTTCTCTCAGCGTATAATGCTGCCTACTCCTCGTCCTGGACCGCTCGGTGGTTTAAGTGTGCCGCTGGGCGGTACGTCGACTCTTCAAAACTCAACTTTTCTGCTCTTTTCTTGAGTCAACGACCTGTATCTTCAACTCCATTCTTACTTTTCTCAAATTAGCTACAAAACAATGCAAAATAAGCATAAAATCGCTAAAAACAACTTTTGACTCTCTCCAGACTCATTTATTGAGTTTTGCTTGATTCTAAGCTCGTTCCGAGTATTAAAGGGTGTAATTTGGTCCAAATTAAAATATGAAAATCACTGTTTTTCAACCTTCATCAACGCTCGAAGCTTGGGCGTCCAAAACTGACGCCCAAGCCCAACATGAACTCCAATTCACGCTTGGGCGAGCTCCCTGCGACGCTTGAGCATGATTTCACATGGATCGGGCCCTGATTCTGCTCTGATTTGATTCTTTCGGACTGGGCCGCACTCTGGGACGCATCTGACACTATTTAAAGGACCTTGGGGCTCTAGGTTTTGCATCCCTGGCAGAAGAGAGCATAGCAATACACTCCTAGCCAATTCTTAGTCTTTTCATTGTTTCTTTTCTTCCATTATTCATAGGTTCCACCATGTCTATGGGGAACTAATTTCTATTTGTTGTTGGGGAATGATGTAACCTTGTAAACTATCATGTATTTGAATTGATTCTTAATTCTATATGCTTTTTTTCATTAATTCTTAGAGTAATTTATTTGTTCTTATTGCTTGCTTATACAATAACATGATTTATGAGTTGCATGAGTGCCGACAGGTTCCTTTCAATTCAGGTCCTTGTTAAATTACTCCTAAGGGTTATATTGCTCAGACATGAGGGTATGGGTCTTAGTCGTCTTAACCTCTTGATCTTCACATCTTTTTACCAGGAATGCTAGGAATTGTATGAACTGGTAATTAGGGACAGGCTTATTTACCCAGACAACGGGTTTAAGTGTTTTAGTGAGGACATTGGCATTAATGACTAAAGAAGAATTCTTATATACATGAGAGGGAACATGGTGAAATCTAACCCCAACAACATACTCATCTCATATAAATCAACCTTCATTCATCTCTATGCTCTTTTGCCATTGATCAATTTTATTTTGTTTTCTTTTATTACTTTTGCATTACAAACCCATGATCTCTTTTTAGTTTTAAGTCTTAATTAATCCTGTTTTCACACAACTGTTTAGTGCCCAGAGTCCTCTGAGATACGATACTTGGTCTTACCATTTTATATTACTTGTGCGACTCGGTACACTTGCTGATTTGCCCCAACAATCTAGTCTTCCAAGGTCAAGTTCATGCTCTCTCAACTTTCCAAATAATGTCGCCATAGTCATTGTGTTGAGATTTTGTGACTCAGAAATCGCAGTCACTTTCGGTTGCCATGACCTGTCTAAAGATTTCAAAATTTTTATATTAAGTTCATCATTTTCGAAAGACTTACCTATTCCAATGAGATGATTAACGATGTTTGTGAAGCGTTTCTGAACATCTGATATTGTTTCTCCTTGCTTCATCCTGAACATTTCATATTCTTGGATCAAGGTATTCTTTCTCGCTCTCTTCACATCATTTGTACCTTCGTGGGTTACTCTCAGCACTTCCCACATTTCTTGAGCAGTCTTACAAATAGATATCCTGTACAACTCATCAACGGTTAGGGAAAATGAAATAATATTACGAGCTTTTACATAGTTTTGAAACCTTTTCTTTTCTTCAGCAGTTCACTGAACACGGGGCTTCGGTTCCTGCAAATTGTTAGTAGGAACAGAGGAACCAGATGCAATAACATCCCAAATCTCACAATCAATAAACTCAATAAAAATTTCCATTCTAACCTTCCAGAATGCATAGTTTTCACCTATGAATAAAGGTGGTCTATTGATAGAATCACCCTCTGCAAAAGTTTGATATGATCCTGCCATTTAAATAACTATCAAATCGAGCTCTGATCCAATTGTCAGAGCGGCTGTAGCGGAATGGTTAGCGTGGAATAACAAACCAAAAGGGGTTTTAATATAAACGTGTGCCTTTTAATTTCTACTCAATTTATCTTACTACGAAAATAATAAATATAAGTAAAAGAGTAAGGTTGAGAGAAATTTGCATAGATGATTTTTATACTGGTTCGGATCTTACCAATCCTATGTCCAGTTGCTTATCTCAAATCAAGATAAATAGTTCACTAATCACAAAACAATTACAAACTACATTCACAAAGAAACAATTTGTAAGAGTTTAGAAACCACCTCTCTTGATACCACAAGAGATGAACCTGCACCTCCTTTGAATCTCACAATGGATGAGACACCTCCTCTGAATACTTCACGAAGGATGAAACACCTCCTCCGAATACTTCACGAAGGATAATTCTCTTCCACACACCTCCTTAGACGCACCAAGGATGAACCAGTTATTCCTCCGTCACCGTAGTAGCAATGTACCAGCAACACAGACAAGAGTTTCCTTAGCTGAGCAACCACACAATTCTTAAAGAGTTCTGAGTATTTTAGCGCAAGGGAAGAGTTGTTGATGATGGATAAAGGGAGCCTATTTATAGACTTAAGCAAAAACTCTTCCATTTTTCGTAACTGGCCATTTAACGCTTTTAATCGATTAATATTAATGTTAATCGATTAAAATGAGTACAACGACTAGTTTTCAAAGACCAGAAAACTCCAACGGCTAGTTTTAATAGATTATTCTAAGGATTAATCGATTAACTAATCGATTAAAAAAGGTATTAATCGATTATTCCCTTGACAGTTAGTTTTCAGCACCTGTAACCTTTTAATCGATTAATACTTGATTTAATCGATTAAAACCATGTGTTTTTTATTTTGAACAGCAGATATAAAGTATGAAGGTACAAGAATCAAAACCTACTACAAATCTTAGTCCTAAACATTTAAATTAAAATTATTACAAAAGATTTTAATAACAAAAATAAGTCTTCAAAGAATCTTCGTGAATCTTGATATATCTTGACTTGATTTGGACATCATCAAAACATCACCTACATCATTTTGCTAACACTCTCAGCTAATACCCACAACATCGTAATCCACACTTGCCACAGGCTTGAGCCTCCGAAACTTGATCCAGATGCACCCCAAGATCAAAACGACCATGCCCACCGACTGCACGATTAACAAAACACTACACAAATTCCCCAAGCTTTGCAACGGGGGATGACAGGTACCGGGCGCGAACATCGACCCACATGGCGTAAACGACGAGCATGCCGAATAACGGTCTAAAAATCGTTATTTCATACTTAAATTTGATATCAAAACACACCTTTTATGGCTTAGAATGAGCTTAAAATCAAGTAAAACACTTAGTTGAGTCATGTGAGAGTCAAAATTTGATTTTAGAGATATCATGCTTGTAGTTGCATTGTTTTGTAGGGTTTTGATGAGAATTGAAGAAGGAAGTAAATCAAGGTGGACTTAGACTCGTGAAAGATGAAGAAAAAGGATGAAAAGAAGAGTCAAAGGGACCGCTGAGCGTCAGAATGGACCGCTAAGCATTAAGGACGATTAGGGGCAAACCGCTCACCGGTAAAACTAACCGTTGAGCGGTTCAACGGTTAAAGGGAAACCGTTGAGCGGTTTACTTAGGCGCCTAAGCGGTTGTCTGTTTTTATTAGCTCGGATTCTGTAATCTTTCTGTTATCTTTTTGGTGTATAAATAGACCCAGTGTGATTCAAAACATAATCTTTTGGCAGAGAGAAACATCCAGAGTTGTTCCACACATCCAGAAACATGATAAATTAGGGCTTTTAACTTCTATGCATGATTTGATGAAATAGAAACTTTTTGAACTGATTGAATTGCATGAAATTGATCTGAAATGGTAAAATAGGTGTTAGAGTTGAGATTAGGACCTTCAAAATAGGGTTTTTGAAAAACCCAGTTGAAAACCGCTGAGCGATCTCCTTGACCGCTGAGCGGAATTCAACAGTTTTGGGGTTTTGGGTTTTTGGATGCTTGGACGCTGAGGGGCCCTGTTTTTCTCTTAGTAATGGACTATGTGTGCTCTGGAAATTGAATTGATGATGTACTAACCTTTAAAGATGTTTCTATGATGTTATTGAAATTATTTGATACAGGAATGTCTACCTCAAAAAGGGTGAGGACCATGGGCAACAAGAGGAAGGAACCAAAGAGGCCAAGGAGATTCAATTCTTTTAGGTTCCTTTCCAAGAAGCATGAGGAGCATTATGCTACTGCCCAGGAGAGACGTTTGTTGATGGAGAGGAAGGCCATGTACATCCCTGACTTAGCTCCAGAATTTGGATTGGAGATAGAGAGGCGAGGTTGGGAGAAATTGACCACCTATCCTGCACCAGCTAGCATTGAGTTGGTGAAGGAATTTTATACCAACGCCTCGACTAGAGGGGGAGTATCAGTAGGGAGGTATATAAGCTACGTGAGGGGGCAGTTGATCAAATACGACCCTGACACCATCAACACCTTCCTGTGGACTGAGTGGCCAGGAGAGTAGTGTAAGTATGCTGCTATTATAGGGGAGCACGGGGATTATGAAGACATTGAGATAGTGATGTGCATCCCTGGGAGACACTTTCAGAGGAACCCTAATGGAGCGTCAGTCAACATCCTTAGGGCAAATTTGGCTCCCCTAACCAAGTACTGGATGACATTCACTCATGCCAACATACAACCATGATCCCATGTCTCCGACATCACAATGCATCGGATTCTTGTCATCTGCTGCATGCGGAGGCAGATGGATGTTAATGTTGGCAAGATTATCGCTGATGAGATTTAGAGCTGCGCTACCACTGTGAGTAGTAGGACACCACTGGGACATCCGTCCTTGATCACATACTTGTGCCAGCATGCCGGAGTGGATACTGCAGTTCCACCTTATGAGAGGCTGAGGAGGGCTATTGATGCCTCTTATTATCGTCAGTACTGTGGGGGTGATGAGGCAATCAGAGCAGTTCCTAGGAGACGTCCTAGGAGGGTAGCAGCACAGCAGGAGGATGTACCTACAGATGCACCGACACAACATGCTGAGCCTTTCCAGATGAGGGACATGTATATGTCCACGATGGAGGCAAGGATGGAGTCTCTCCGCAAAGGGCAGGTGGCCACTACTGAGATGATTATAGGACTATACGACACGCCACCATTGCACAGGTGGACTATGGATGAGTTCCATAGTGCGATGGCTTGGCTTCAAGAGCAGGCACAGGGCAGTGGGTCTGGAGCAGCTGGAGCATCAGACAGAGATGAAGATGATGATGATTTTGAGGATGCTCAGGAGGGGGATGAGTACGACTGAATGATGACTTGCACTAAGGGAATCTACTGATGGATGTCAACACTTGGACAGGGATTTTTCTTTTTCTTTTTGTCCTTTTGATTTTTTAGACTAGGAGCATTTTATTTTTGTGTCCATGTTTGGCTTGTACACTGATTCTGATGGTGGTTTGATTTTATATTGCATGATGAGTTATTCACTGATGATGATTGATTGTGGATGATGATTGAGAATATGTGTATGCTGATATCCAGGTGAATGGTTCACTAACTGTGTGAACAGATGTGTAAGTGGTTTATGATTGTGATTGTGATGCTAAGCAGGATACATGAATGATAAGTGAGAAAAGATGTTGTGTGAGGTATTGAGCTCTAGAGTTTTCATTGATATATGTATTGTTCATAGGGAATCATGAATGATATTGCCTTAGTCTTGATAATTGATTGAATTGCATGTTTATGTCATATGATCAAGGCCATGCTTGGAAGCCCTTACTTAGCCAAATTTTTTACTAAAATGCTTAAAATTTTATACCCTTTTTGAACCTTGGCCTTAAACAGGATGAAAACCCTTGTTTNAATTGATTTACCTTGAGTTAGGTTGAGAATAATTGTATATGTTCAAAAGGTTCAAGTTTGGGGTTGTATGGGGAATGTTGAAAGGCAAAAAAAAAAAAGCATTGAGTTCAAAAGTTGAAAAAGAAAAATGCATGAGAAAAAGAAAGGAAAAGAAGAAAAGAAAAAGCATGTAAAGTGAGCTCAATGTAAAAATAAAAGAAAAGGGAAGAAGTTGGGAATGAGTGAGATTGTTTAAAAAGAGAGTGTGCTTGAAATTTCAATAATGATTTAAACTCTCTTAACCCAAGGATTTTGTATTCTAGAAAAACCAATTTTTCTTGATAGCCCAGCCTCAATACAAGCCTTTGAAAAGTCCTTGTGATGACATTTGCATTGAGGATTTTGATTGTTTTAGATGAATGACAATATTGTTTGATGTGACATGTGAGCAGTAGAGAGTGGAGTGACCTCCTAAACACTTGAGTGACTGAATGAAACACTTGCTTGGTGAGAATTGTTGAAATCCATGTTTACATCTATGCTTAGTGGATTGATCATTCATGAACAAAACATCTGTTGGGAAAGAGTTGATTATGTGAACTGAATTGGATTGAAAGCATGCATGCATCTTTATAGGATTCCACTGAAAATCTGAATTGAATAATTGTTGTGAGACAAAGGAATTTTGAAAAGTGTTGAACTTTTGATGAAGAAGTGGAAAGTCAAGTTTTGTCTTGTTTCCTTGAGGACAAACAAAGTTCTAAGTTTCGGGTTGTAATAACGGTCTAAAAACCATTATTTTCATACTTAAATTTGATATCAAAACACACCCTTTATGGCTTAGAATGAGCTTAAAATCAAGTAAAACACTTAGTTGAGTTATGTGAGAGTCAAAAGTTGGTTTTAGAGATATTATGCTTGTTTTTTCATTGTTTTGCAGGGTTTTGATGAGAATTGAAGAAGGAAGTAAATCAAGGTGGACTTAGACTCGTGAAAGATGAAGAAAAGGATGAAAAGAAGAGTCAAAGGGACCGCTGAGCGTCAGAATGGACCGCTAAGCGTTAAGGACGATCAGGGGCAAACCGCTCAGCGGTAAAGGGAAACCGTTGAGCGGTTTACTTAGGCGCCTGAGTGGTTGTCTGTTTTTATTAGCTCGGATTCGGTAATCTTTCTGTTATCTTTTTGGTCTATAAATAGACCCAGTG
>NC_028351.1:29573739-29586422 GCF_000741045.1 Vigna radiata var. radiata | reverse complement strand
GGTAATTAGTAATAGGCTTTTTTCGCCAAGGAATTGGGTTAAGGGTAGACCAAGAAAGTTTGCATGACAATATGATAAATAAGCGAATTAGATAAGAAAAGTAGATATAAGAGGGTGGAAAAGATGAAATTGTAAACCCCAACAACTCCATTCATTCATAGTTTCTTTTAGCCAATTGATTCACTACATCTTGCATGTTTACTTTTGTCTTGCATACAAAACCTAAAATTTAATTCTTTTCTCAAGTCTTATGCGATTGGTTTACATGAAAGTTAAGGCCTAAGAGTCCTTTGGGAAACGATACTTGGACTTACTTATTTTATATTACTTGATAACGATCTAGTACACTTGCCACAGACTTAACAACGCCCAGGACGTAGTTGGGATCGCAACGCCTAAAATACCACCCCTTGAAATACACTACGAGCTCGAACCCCAAGAACACAATCACCACGAGGAAGACGCGGATCACGCGGTAGAGCCGTGACGAGTTGCCCCACAACGACCCTAAGTCCGCAATCCAGCGGTGCACGGTGCGGGCGAGGTGGAAGATGCCACCGTAAAGCCAACCAAGCGAGGCATAGAGTTTTTAGCATTTGAGAAGGCATACCGAGGAGAGCTGGCGGGCGCTCCGGGAGCGTTCCTTTTTGGATGCGACGGAGGAGGAGTCAACGTCGAGGGCGGTGAAGGGAGGCGGAGTGGGAGTTGCTGATGAGGTGAGGTAGAGGGAGGGAACAGACGCGTTGGATTTCAGAGCGAGTTTTTCCATGTTTTGGGGGCCAAAGGGCTAACCCGGCCCCATTTCATTTACAACCATTTGATGGGTTTAGGGGGGCCCGGGGCTTTAAAAAAGCCCCTTAAGTTGGGACGTACAGTAATGTCATGAACAGGTGAGTGATTCCTTGATTAAGCAATACCACCTAGGTATAGGGGTAGGACGATCAATTGTTTTTCACTTCTGCTCTATAATGCATTATTAATTGCTAGGGGAGGCTAGGGATAGCAAGCCAGTAATTAGTAATAGGCTTTTTTCGCCGAGGGATCGGGTTAAGGGTAGGCCAAGAAAGTTGCATAACAATTAGTTNGAGGCTAGGGATAGCAAGCCAGTAATTAGTAATAGGCTTTTTTCGCCGAGGGATCGGGTTAAGGGTAGGCCAAGAAAGTTGCATAACAATTAGTTTATCAAGCAAATAAATCAAGAGGAGTAAATAAGAGAAAGCGGATAAGATGAAATTGTAAACCCCCAACAACTCCATTCATCCATTGTTTTCTTCTCGTCAATTGAATCAATCTCTTTTGCATGTTTATATTTTGTTCTCATACCCAAATAATTAATTTTCAATTTCAAGTCTTACGATCTTAATTCACACGAATGATAAGGCCTTTCGAGTCTCTTGGGAAAACGATACTTGGACTTACCATTTATTATTACTTGATACGATTTGGTACGCTTGTCAATCCGTTAACAAGTTTTTGGCACCGTTGCCGGGGACTCAAGGTTTACTTTTTCAAGTAGTGTGGATTGATTGAGTTTAACTTGATTTGCATGTTTATTTTCATTTTTGTTCTAATAAATGTTTTCTAGGGTTTTGTGCCTAATGTCTGTAGAATGCAGTTTGGACAAGAATTTGATTATATGGGCACTCAATTCTACCAAAATAATTTCAACCACTGGTGGGAACCCCACTCATACATGGATCAAAGTCGATATGGATAAGGTGCTAAGCCTTATTTCATGCCTATACAAAGAAGTGCAGAATTTGATGAAATTTTTCAAAGGATTATGAATTTTGAACCATACCATGTCAAAGGCATAGAGGAGGATATAAAGAATGATGAATTCTTTCCAAAAGACATGTATACAAGATTTTCTTCTCATAGAAGCATGGGGGAGAGGCAACATTATCAGTGGCAGCAACAATGCTCTTCACCAATTGAAACGTGGGAGTATGATCAACAACTTTGTCAACAAATAGCTGATGTGACGGAACAAGTCAAAAGCTTGAATGAAAAATTCGGCAAATTTCTGGAGAGGTGTGATCCCAAGAGCTATGAAGTTACCTTCAGAAATTTGGAGACACAAATTGATGAGGTTGTTGATAAGGAGAAGGTGGAGAGAGAAGTGAAAAATATAGAAGAGATAGAAACAAAAAAGGTTGTTGTTGAGGAGAAGATAGATGAAGAAAAGATAGAAGAAGAGGTTGTACAATTGAAAGAGAGGGAGTATGAAAAACCCTTGCCCTATCCAAAGACATATTCTAGGAGGGAAAAAGAAAAGCAGTTGGAGGGTTTTATGGAGATTCACAAGAAATTGGAAATAACCATACCATTCTCTGAGGCACTTCAGCAAATACCATCATATGCGAAATTTTTGAAAGAACTTCTCATGAAAGAAAGGAAGTATATTGAGAAGGAAACTATTGAGGTGCAAGGAAATTGCAGTGCATTCATACAGAGAACATTACCTCCGAAATTACAAGATCTAGGGAGCTTTATCATTCAAGTGGTTGAAAGAAAAAAGAAAAATAGAAAATGTGCAAAAATAAAGAAGAAAATAAAAAGAAAGAAAAAGAGAAAGTTGAGGGGGGAGAGTGAGAAAAAAGAGGAGGAGAGGAAGGAAAAAAAGATCATATGCAAAACCCTTTCCTCATCAAAAGAAAAATCATAGGAAGGAAAATAGGTTCAAGTACTTCATGGAGATCTTCAAGAAATTGGAGATTAAAGTTCCTATGACTGATGCATGGAAACATGTGCTTGGTTTGATCAACTTTTTGAAGAGATTTAGAAGAAAGAAGAAGAAGAAAAGAATACCAAGCAAGAAGAAATTCAACACCTACTGATGGGTGTTTGTTGGGGCCATCCCAATTGTTGTAAATCAATTTTATTTTTTTAGTTTAGGTTTATTTCATTTTTAATCTTGTAATTATGTGATTTTTTGGAACAATTTTTGGGTAGCATCTACTGAGGGATGCTAATTTTTATGAATCCACTGAAGGATTCTAGGAAGGCACACCTTCTGATGGGTGTTGGAAGGAATTGAACTTACTGACAAGTGCTAAACAGGTTTGGGTCAGGCTCGTGACATTAAACAAGCACTACTAGGAGGCAACCTAGTTTTCTCTCTTTTACTTTTGCATTTTAAATTTTTAGAATAAGTTGAATTTTATTTCCAGTGTGTATGTTTGGCCTAAATACTTTTCTAAAGATGTTTGACTGACTAATTTGCATGATGAACTTATTTCATGATGATTTGAGGTGATTAATAATTGAGTAGTGTTGCATTTTGATAGCCAGTGAAACAAATGTGTGATGAATTATGATTGTGGTTATGATGCTAAGCAGGATGTACGAATGAATGTTGTGTGAGAAAGCATGTTGTGTGAGGTTTTCAGCTCTAGAGTTTTTATGATTATATGAATTGTTCACAAGAAAGCATGAATGATATTGCTTTAATCTCGATGATTGATTGAATTGCATGTGAATGTCAGATGATCAAGGTCATTTTTGAAAACCCTTCTCTAGCCAAATTTTCACCCACAAAGCTTAAAATATTATACCCTTTTTGAACCTTAGCCTTAAACAGGATGTGAACCCTTGTCTTGAAATTCTTTACCTTGAGTTGGGATGAGCTTAACTGTATGTGATGAAAAGGTTCAAGTTTGGGGTTGCATGGGGGAAATTGAAAAGCTGTTAAGAAACATTGAGCTTAAATGTTGAAAAAGAAAGATGCATAAGAAAAAAAAAATAAGAAAAAGCGTGAAGATGAGCTCAATGAAAAAGAAAAGGAAAAAAAGTTGGGAATGAGTGAGATTGGTGAGGAAGAGAGTTGTGCTTAAATGTTGAATACTATGATAGCTCTCTTGACTCAAGGATTTTGCATTCCAGAAAAACCAATTCTTCTTGTTAGCCCAACCTCATTACAAGCCTTGGAAAAGTTCTTTTGATGGCATTTGCATGTAAAGATGTTTATTGTTTGAGATGAATGACAATTTTATTTCTTGTGACTTATGAATGATAGAGAGTTGGAGTGCCACCCTAAACACTTGAGTGATTGAGTGACACACTTGCTTCGTATGAATTGTTAATTTCATGAGTGTATTTTTGCTTAGTGGATTGGTCATTCATAGGGTGTAACATCTGTTGTGCAATCTCTGGATNGAAAGCATGCATGCATCTTAATTTGATTTCACTGAAGATTTGAGATTAAGAAGTGTTTGTCATGTACTTTAGGAGTGTTGAATCATTGGATGAAATAGTATAAAGCCAAGCTCTGTTTTGTGTGCTGTTTTTGTTTTGTTTGCTTGAGGACAAGCAAAGTTCTAAGTTTGGGGTGGTGATGTAGGGTTGAAAAACAGTTATTTTCATATGTCATTTTAGACCAAATTACTCCCTTTACTGCTTAGAATGAGCTTAGAATCAATCAAAACTCAATAAATGAGTCTGTAGAGAGTCAAAAGCTATTTTTAGCGATATTATGCTTGTTTTGCATTGTTTTTAAGCATTTTTGAGAAAGTGAAGAATGAAGTTGAAGATGAAGGTCGTAGACTAAAGAAAAGGGAAGAAAAATGAAGAAATGAAGAGTCGACGTACCGCCCGGCGGCAAATTACATCGTCGGGCAGTCCAGTGTGAGGAGTAGGCACCTGGCGTGGGCGCTGGGCGGATTTGCGATTAGAGGCAAACCGTCGGGCGGTAGACCCCTGCCGCCGGGCGGTAGCGCGGTTTGAGGGAAACCGCCGGGCGGAACAAGTGTGACGTCGGGCGGTTGTCTATTGGGCTTGGGCCTGTTTTCTGTTGCACTCCTCACTTATAAATAGCCCTAGTGCGAGTTTAAATGTATTCTTTTGACAGAAGGGGGCGGCCAGACCTAATTTCACTCTCTGGAGAGGATTTCTTGGATGCTTAGGCTCCATTTCTTCTTATCTAGGGTTTGCTTTTCCATTTTTCATCTAGGTTCACCATGACAATGGTGAACTAAACCCTTTTGTTGTTGGGGGAAACAATGTAATCTTTTGATACTTTTTTTTATTGAAACTCTGGTTTATTTATATGGTTTCCATATGCTTTGATTATTAATTGTTGGGTTCTCATCTGTGCTTAATGCTTTTATCGTTTAACTCATTCGACAACTGTTGTTTGTCTTTATTGATACGGGGACGTACAATAATGTCATGAACTGGTGAGTAATTCCTTGATTAAGCAATACCACCTAGGGATAAGATGAAATTGTAAACCCCCAACAACTTCATTCATCCATTGTTTTCTTCTCGTCAATTGAATCAATCTCTTTTGCATGTTTATATTTTGTTCTCATACCCAATTAATTAATTTTCAATTTCAAGTCTTACGATCTTAATTCACACGAACGATAAGGCCTTTCGAGTCTCTTGGGAAAACGATACTTAGACTTACCATTTATTATTACTTGTTACGATTTGGTACGCTTGTCAATCCGTTAACACCGACCCACTGTTAAGCCACTAGCAAGTGTACCAGATCGTTATCAAGTAATATAATTGGTAAACCCAATATCGTTCTTCCCAAAGGACTCTTAGGCCTTACTTTTCATGTAAACAAATCGCGTAAGACTTGAGAAAAGAATTAAGTTGGTGGTTATATGCAAAGAACAAAAATAAACATGCAAATGCAGTTGATTCAATTGGCTTTGAAAAACTATGGATGAATGGTGTTGTTGGGGTTTACAATTTCATCTTATCCACTCTCACATATCTACTCTTCTTATTTACTTCACTTCTTTATCCAATTGTCATGCAAACTTTCTAGACTACCCTTAATCCAATCCCTTGGTGAAAAGAGCCTATTATTAATTACCGGTTTGCTATCCCTAACCTCCCCTAGTAACCAATAATGCAATGCGACCGGAAGCAAATACAATTGACCGTCCTACCCCTATCCCTAGGCGGTATTAGCATAATCAAAGAATTTCTCACCAGTTCATGACATTACCTTATGTCCCCATATCGATAAAGATAAACAACTTTTAATGAATGAGTTAAACAATAAAAGCATTAAGCAAAGATGAGAACCCAACAATTGATAAACAAGTATATGACAAGCATATGAAATAACTAAGAATTTGAATGTATGAGAGTTTCAAAAGATTACATTGTTCCCCAACAACAAAGGGTTTAGTTCACCATAATCATGGTGAAACTAGATGAAATATGATGAAAGAATGGAAGAAATAACCCTAAACTTGGTAGATTGGAGCCTAAGCATCCAAGGAACCTCCTCCAAGGTGTGTGGAATAGCTCTGGACGTTTCTCTCTACCAAAAGAATCCCCTTCTAATTCGCACTAGGGCTATATATAAGCCCAAAAAGATAACAGAAAGATAACGGAAAGATTACAAAATCTAGCTAATAAAAACAGACAACCGCCTAGGTGCCTAAGTTCACTGCTCAACGGTTTGCCTCTTGCCGGTTTGACTGCTCAACGGTTAGTTTTGCCGTTGAGCGGTTTCCCTCTAATCGCTCTAAGCGCTCAGCGGACCATTCTGGCGCTCAACGGCTCACTTGACCCTTCTTCTCATCATTTTCATCCTTCTTTCATGGGTCTAAGTCCACCTTACTTCACTTCCATCTTTAATTCATCTAAAAACCCTGTAAAACAATGTAAAACAAGCATAATATCGCTAAAACCATCTTTTGACTCTCACAAGACACAACTAAGTGTTTTACTTAATTTAAGGCTGATTCTAAGCCATAAAGGGTGTGTTTTACTATCAAACTTAAGCATGAAAATAACAGTTTTTAGACCGTTATCACCCACCACGGGTTGGTTACTTAGTGAGCCAACCCAACCCAACTCATTTATTAGCAAGTCAGAAAAATCTGAACCCGACTCGACCCACCACGGGTTGGTGGGTAAACAGGTTGGCTCACTAGCCCATTTAATTACAATTTTGTTTTAAATAAAAAAATTACAAACTTTCTATATTCAAATTTAAACAAATTTCACTCCAAAAAAATGATGTTAATCTGAAGACAATTCAAAATAATAATAAAAAGTACAATATAATCCAAATGTCATCCAAAAACAAACACAAAAAACCTGTTCCTTGAAGAATTTCAGTGAAGAAGTGACAGTCACAGCACCGTAAATGAGAACAAGTTCCATGGGAGTGATTTGTGAGAGCAGAGGTTACTTTTTTGGTATACACAGTGAGTGAAGAAATTATTTTATTTTTTAGAGTTTCATAAACAAAATAATAAATTAAAAAAATAAAATTAGGTAGGTGGGTTGGCGGACCAACTCGGTCTACCACGGGTTCAACCCGCATGAGCCAAGTTGAAATCTAACCCCGTATAAAAAAAATTTAATTTTTCAAACCCAACCCAACCCAAACTCATGGTGAGCCAGATTGACTCACAGATTATGACCAATTTTAACAGCTCTAATTAAAATTATCTTACCACTAACCCCAATCAGCAAGATCTACCCGGGAGATTCATGTTGATTAAAATGATTACAATTTCCTTCCAAAGAACATTCTTATTTAATACACAGACACTAAAAACACAAACAATCAGTACTCTCATACTTTATCCAACTTGCCACTCCATCATACGCGCCACATGAGCCACGTGTTTCCGTATCCAAGCGAGTTCATGCCACGCCATAACCTTAAGCGTGTGAATCACACCGTGCACGCGTTCATTCATTCCCTCCCCTTCGTTAGTTCAAATTTCAAAATCGAGTTCGCACTCGCACCTTACTTTTTTTTTTTTTCAGAAATAAAATAAAGATAAAAATGAAAAATAATAAATAATAAAAATAAAAATGTAACGTTCCCTTACCTGCTCCGAGTCCTCTTCAATGACACGCTCTGAGTAGTGTTGCTGCTGCTGTTGTTTAGGTTCGACACCGAGGTTCGTTTTCTGATCCTTCTCCCGAACCTCAGCTATGGGGTGCTTCTTCGCTTGCTTCAGAGCTCGCGACTCCGCCACCGCCACAACCACCACAGTGCCTTCTTCTCGTTCTGGCAAACACAAACCCGACGTAAGAAACTACTGTTCTCCACTGGTTTTTTTGTAATTTTGTAATTTTTATTTTTGATTTCGATTTTCTGCTGCGTTGTTGGCTTTGCAGAAGCAAAGCTCAAACCGTCGTTGAGTAATTCTTCTGATTTTGTGAGAGTTTTGTGTAGTTTTATTTCTAATTTCTTATTGTTGTTTTTCGATGTGTGAGGTTTTTATTTTGCTGTGTTTACCAGGATGTTGCTGTCTCCCGAAATCAGTTATCCACTTTGTTTCTCTGTGAAGGTGAATTTTATTTTTGCATCGTTATTTTTTTTTCTTCTTCTGTTTGAATGTGTTTACCAATTCTGTGATTTTTATTTTGAAAAGAGAGAGAAGGCTCTGTTGTGCGTGATGATGTGAAGGATTTTGAAGTGCGATCTCAGAAAGGTGACTGTGAGGTGGGTTTCTTTAGTTAGTGTTGATATAGCTGCGATTGTTTGTTGTGTGATTATGAGTTTTCTAGTTTTGTTTGTTGTCTTTTGAAATTTGGTGTTTTCCAGTGTTGGAACATTTTGTTAATGTTTGTAAGGGAAAAGAGAGGTGTTTGATTTTGTTTTAGTTGAGAACCATGTGATTTTTTGGTACTTTATATGCAATTTATTTTATAGATGAATGAAGTGCATTGAGAACAATGTGAAGGAAGCAAGTGTAATTTGTCACAAAAGCCTAATATATGATTAAATTATAACTTAATAAGCAGAGATTCTAAAATCTATTTGAAAAGGATGAGAATTAGGAGACAAAGCTGGCTTTTTCAACTTTGTGAAGGAACTGAGAGGAACTTAAACACGGAATTGTTTTATCCAATTGCATCCTAACTTCTTTGTGTCTTCTTTTGATTTTACAATGTTTTTATTGAGGTTTTAATATGGATAATTGGATTGCTGATGCCATGGAGTAAACTTTAAAATCTGTAGTTTTAGTTGAAGTAAAATGAGGTTAACATTGATTTCAGTATAGTTGTGTTTGTGGTAGGCAGTGCCAGCTCTAACTTGTGGAATAGCCTGAAATGCTTTGTCATAGTTCCTTTGGTAACTATGGTTTGTGTGTCAGACTGCTAGTCATCATGGCATTTTGGAAAGCATTGGCGTTACAATATTTATTTCTTCTACTTCAAGATTTTCATAGCAAGGTGACTTATGAAAACCTTCTTATGGTCTTGATATTTTACTAAGGGATTTTTTAATTTTGAAGTTTTGAACCTTTAGTCATGTCTAATTATATATAATGAAAGAAACATTGTGGTCACGCACCATGAGCTTTGTTGTTCTTCTATTTTGTTACTGTATTTTTGTGCCTTTTCCACTTTTGAGGATACGCTTTCAATAAACCAAAATGAATTTATTCAATGAAAAAATAGTGGATAGTGTTGGGTTATTTTGCACTGGATCATTCTCTTCTGATCAATGCTCTTGATTATATTTGTGATGAACGTAACAATTTTCTGACAATGATGTTGCAATATCATTATGTTAGTTTCATGATGTAATCCTGATATAACTAGTTATCCCCTTCATATATACTTGCTAATATGTGCAGTTTCAGGCACATGAATCGTTGTAATATTAGCCACTCGATCTGCTAAGATGACCACTGCCTCACTGGCAGAAAAATAACAGAGTCTTATAGAATTTTACAGTAAATTTGTTTCTGAATTCTTACTGGTTAAATTCGGTCTATCTTGAGTGAACTGTGTTTTCATTATACAAGAATTGTGTAAAAACACTTTTTTGAAGCTTTAT
Organism: Vigna radiata var. radiata; assembly: GCF_000741045.1. Lineage (NCBI taxonomy): Eukaryota > Viridiplantae > Streptophyta > Magnoliopsida > Fabales > Fabaceae > Vigna > Vigna radiata. Next base: position 29,576,641 of record NC_028351.1, on the reverse strand, counting down.
GTTTCTTCGTATTTTGTTATCTGTACATTAGATGGGTGCATTTTTATATATGCTTTGTAAAATTTGCTTGTATGATTACTTGTTCTGCAGGCCAAGTTTCTCAAAGCTGAGGCTAGGATCCCTTTTGAGAAAGTCCACCATGAGAGTCGACCTTTCAATCCCTCAACTCCTGTAAAATGTTATGAGGATGGGGAGAAGCGAACTAATTATTTTGAGCAAACGCCAAGCAGGTTATTGTGTCTTTGTATTGAATCTCTTTCATGCCGATATTGAATAATAATTAATGTTAATGTTTTTGTCGTGTCATAGTGGATATTCTGTTCCTTACTCTTAAGGCAACGGGAATCAACTGCAGCTCATAACCATTAAAACATACAAGAAAATTTGTTGGTTAATAAGGGTCTAAAAAAAAATAATGAAATTGATTCTCATTTTTTCCATTTTAGACTTTTTTATTGGGAATGTTGTATCATGGGTGTGAGTAAGTAACATTTTAGTCAATTTCATTGGAGGTGGATATTCTGTTCCTCACTCTTAGAACAATGGGAAGGCCGCCTTGTCAACAGACGCTGCAGGCCATTATTATTAAACGGTCTCACGAAATTAAAATTTTTCTTTATTAAGAGTTGCTATAAAATATGATGATCTCTCCTTTTATCTTAAATTTATTTCAACGAACTTTTTTGAGATTTTCATTGAATGTACACGTGTTGTGGGTCATACCTGAAAATTGCATAAAACCTTACTGTATGTGAATTTCGTTTAATTTACAGCTGTATCTCCAATGCACAAAGCAGTCAATGTGCCTCCCTCGATTCTACGGAAGGAAATAGAACAGGGAGTCTTTACAGTTTGGATAAGAATGAAAATACAGCTTCTGTTTCACCTTGGCCATCAACCACATACACTAAGAGAAACAAGTCTGTACGTTTTGAATGTGAGGCTGATTTATCCTGTGACTTGTCTGATTATGGCAGACCACAAATGAAGAAAATAGATTCCACAAACAATGAGAGTGCCTATAAGCCATCACCTTATCCCACCCCAATGAAGCTATCTGACGAGATGCAAACTCCTGGAACTGTTTACCCTACAACAAAAGAAGACTTGCCAAATGTTAGGCCTAGACTTAAGTCCCAGTTTGTGTATCCTATTAACAACCCTGATGATGAAGTTTCTCAGAAGATAATTGAGGAAGATGGTCATACCCAAGATTCAAGGAAGCTGAGTGAATCAGTTGAACGTTCTGAAATTACAACTTTAACACCAGATAAAGGGTTAAAGAAAATTTCTTGTGAAGATGAATCTAAGGAGGAGGAAAGCTTATCTTCTTGGTTGAAGCCTGCCGCCGTCATTCTGGAAGAGAGAAACAGGAGAATGCAGATTGCTTATAATCATGTCCGGAAATCACCTGCCGATAGACCTATCATTGGGATGGTTGCAGCTCACTGGAACGAGAATGAGGATTCTCAAGCTCCTCCTCCTAAGTGGTGGGATGGTAACGGCATACCAAATTCTACCAATAAGTATAAAGAAGTATGACTTGTAATCATTATTTTCTAGGCGAATTTTCTCTCTCTCTCTCTCTATTGCATCTGTATCTAATGTTTACTGATTGATTTTCAGGATCAGAAAGTGAATTGGCATGCAACGCCATTTGAAGAGAGGTTGGAAAAGGCATTATCTGAGGAGAGTGTCATTACTCAAAGGTATGCATTACTATTTAAGGTTTGCTTTTTGCTTGAACTATATTCACTTGTATGAGCAATTAATAGCAGGCTTGCTATTTTCTTTTAAATAATTGATTATAATTTATAACTTCCTACCAATTTCTTATTATGATTCGCAGGAAGGATGCATGTGGAAAATCAATGCCTTTTGACGAGAACGAAGAAAGTGATACTGCACTATCTCAGCTGCAATCTTCAACTCACCCACAGTCCGTGGTGTCATTCTGATGTGTCTACTGTCCATACCTGCTGTATTTGTCTGGTTTAAAGAGATATTGTGGCAATTATGGAAACAGAGTCTGAATCCACCACGTTCAACATGATGATTGCTTGGAACAAACAGTGGATTATTCAAATTTTGTGGTAATTAGAACTATCAAGTCGTGCGTTACACAACTTGTATTGTATATAATGGGAATCATTGCGTAAAATAATGGCTATTGGGAGTCTAGTAATGAACTTTTTTTCGTTAAATGTTTAAGTAGTTCAGCTTTGGAATTTACATGAACTAAATTTTTTGACAGGAGCTCTTTGATCCTTAACACATTATAATCGTTTTCGCATTCCTGATAAATGTTAGAAATATAAATAGCCTTAAATAAGAAGGATAAACAATGTATATAGGATTAACTTGTTATGACCACATGTCATTGAGCTTAATGTGAACAAGTTTCACAAAAAAAGTTATATTATTAATTGGATTCTCTCCAGTGTATATAAGAGTTTCCAGCACCTTGGTTTCACAAAAACAAACTGAATGTTTTCAGTTTCTTGTCTGTGGTCGATCACAATCAAAAACTCATTAGGACCAAGAGAAACCTTTGTGATATCAATGGTGAAAATCGTGTGCCTCCATTATTTCCTTCTCCATAAGGAGTTTCTATACATAAAAGATGAATATTCAGTTATAACTATTCATTTGTTCTCTTTTTTAGTATAGTTGAGGAGCTTGAGACAAAGATTAAATTAAACCATAACATATATCCAAGAACAAATTAAAGTACATGAGAGAGAATTGTAGTTCTGGAGTTAACAAGATTTGGGGTGTTGCTCATGGGCCAGCATGTCAAAATGGGGGGTGGGTCAGATTGGGATTTTTAACCCACAAACCAGTTTTGGTTAGGCCTATCTAGTATGTCAAATTGGTAGGTCTTAATTGGGTGCTCCCCCCG
>NC_028351.1:29568771-29573704 GCF_000741045.1 Vigna radiata var. radiata | reverse complement strand
ACAGAGTTTCTTTTGTCTTTGTGGTCGACCACAATCAAGAACTCATCAGGATCAAGAAAAATCTTTTTGATTTCAATGGTGAAAATCTTGTGCCTCCATTGTTTCCTTATCCATGAGGAGTTTCTATAAATAAAAGATGAAAATTCAACCATAACTAGTCTTTTCTTCTCTTTAGTATAGTTAAGGAGCTTGAGATCAAGACTAAATTATACCATAACAAATATCCAAAAACGAATTGAAGTATGTAAGAGAGAATAGTAGTTTCAGAGTTAACAAGATTAAAGGTGTCAAAATAGATTGTTACTCATGGGTTAGCTAGTCAAAATGGGGTGGGTTAGGTTAAAATTTTCAACCCATCAACCCATTTTGGTTTGACTTATTGTTAAGCCTCTGGCAAGTGTACCAGATCGTTATCAAGTAATATAATTGGTAAATCCAATATCGTTCTTCCCAAAGGACTCAAAGGCCTAATCTTTCCTGTAACCCAATCGCTTAAGACTTTAGAAAAGAATTAAATTTATGTGTTGAATGTAAAGAACAAAAACTAAACATGCAAATGCAAATGATTCAATTGGTAAGGAAAAAACTATGGATGAATGGTGTTGTTGGGGTTTACAATTTCATCTTATCCACTCTCACATATCTACTCTTCTTATTTACTTCACTTGTTTATCTAATTGCCATGCAAACTTTCTTGCCTACCCTTAACCCAATCCCTTGGTGAAAAGAGCCTATTATTAATTACCGGCTTGCTATCCCTAGCCTCCCCTAGTAACTAATAATGCAATGTGATCGAAAGCAAAATACAATTGATCGTCCTACCCCCTATCCCTAGGCGGTATTAGCATAATCAAGGAATTTCTCACTAGTTCATGACATTACCGTACGTCCCCGTATCAATAAAGACAAACCACTTTTACTGAATGAGTTAAACAATAAAATCATTAAGCATAGATGAGAACCCAACAATTGATAAACAAGTATATGACAAACATATGAAATAAATAAGAATTTGGATAAATGAGAGTTTCAAAAGATTACATTGTTCCCTAACAACAAAGGGTTTAGTTCACCATAACCGTGGTGAAACTAGATGAAATATGATGAAAGAATGGAAGAAATAACCCTAAACTTAGTAGATTGGAGCCTAAGCATCCAAGGAACCTCCTCCAAGGTGTGTGGAATAGCTCTGGACGTCTCTCTCTACCAAAAGAATATGTTTTGATTTGCACTAGGGCTATATATAAGCCCAAAAAGATAACATAAAGATTACATAATCTAGCTAATAAAAACAGACAACCGCCCAGGCGCCTAAGTTCGCCACTCAGTGGTTTCCCTCTTGCCGCTTTGAGTGCTCAGCGGTTAGTTTTGTCGCTAAGCGGTTTCCCTTTAATCGCTTTGAGCGCTCAGCGGTCCATTCTGGCGCTTAGCGGCTCACTTGACCCTTCTTTTCATCATTTTTCTCCTTCTTTCATGGGTCTAAGTCCACCTTACTTCACTTCCATCTTCAATTCACCTTAAAACCCTGCAAAACAATGTAAAACGAGCATAATATCTCTAAAACAAACTTTTGACTCTCACAAACACAACTAAGTGTTTTACTTGATTTAAAGCTCATTCTAAGCCATAAAGAGTGTGTTTTGATATCAAATTTAAGTATGAAAATAACGGTTTTTAGACCGTTATCACAACCCCAAACTTAGAACTTTGCTTGTCCTCAAGCAAACAAGACAAAACTTGGCTTTCCACTTCTTCATCAAAATAATTCACATTCTTCAAAATTCCTTTTTATCACAACAATTTATTATACAATCTAGATTTCAGTGGAATCCTATAAAGATGCATGCATGCTTTCAATCCAATTTAGTTCACATAATCAACTAAGCGTAGATGTAAACATGGATTTATCAATTCTCACCAAGCAAGTGTTTCACTCAATCTCTCAAGTGTTTAGGAGGTCACTCTACTCTCTACTATTCACATGTCACATAAATCAATATTGTAATTCATCTAAAACAATCAAAATCTTTACATGCAAATGTCATCACAAGGACTTTTTCCAAGGCTTGTAATGTGACTGGGCTATCAAGAAAAATTGGTTTTTTCTGGAATACAAAATCCTTGAGTTAGGAGAGTTTAAATTATCATTCAAAGTTCAAGCATACTCTTTTTTTAACCAATCTCATTCATTCCCAACTTCTTCCCTTTTTCCTTTTTACATTGAGTTCACTTTACATGGTTTTTCTCTGTTCTTCTTTTCTTTCTCATGCATTTTTCTTTTTCACTTTTGAACTCAATGCTTTTTCTTTTGCCTTTTACTTTCCAAATACAACCCCAAACTCGAACCTTTTCAACACATACAACTATTCTCAACCCAACTCAAGGTAATTCAATTCAAACAAGGGTTTTATACTGCTTACGACCAGGGTTCAAAAAGGGTATATCATTTAAAATTCTTTGGGTGAAAATTTGGCTAAGTAAGGACTTTCCAAGCATGGCTTTGATCATATGACATACACATGCAATTCAATCAATTATCAAGATTAAGTCAATAGCATTCATGACTCCCTGTGAACAGTGCACACATCTATAAAAACTCTGAAGCTCAATACCTCACACAAATGCTTTCTCACTTCTCATTCATGAATCCTGCTTAGCATCACAATCACAATCATGAATCACTTACTCATTTGTTCACATAGTTAGTGAAACATTAACCTGAATATCAGCATTCACACATTCTCAATCATCATCCACAATCAATCATCAGTAGTAAATAACTCATCATGCAATAAATTTGAACCATAATCAGAATTAATGTACAAGCAAAGCATAGACACAATGATAAAACCTATACTATTAATTCAAAGTACAAGAGAAAAAGAAAAATCCCTGTGAAAATGCTGGCATCCATCAGTAGATGCCCTCAACACAAATCATCATCTGAGTCATCATCAACCTCATCCTGGGCATCCTCAAAGTCCTCATCCTCCTGGTCATCATCCTGTCCACCTAAGGCTCCAGCTGCTCTAGACCCACTACCTTGCACCTACCCTTGAGGCCAAGCCATCGCACCATGGAACTCATCCATAGTCCACCTGTGCACTAGTGGCTGATCATATAGTCCTACAATCATCTCGGCAGTGGCCACCTGCCCTCTGCAAAGAGACTTCATCCTCGCCTCCATCATAGACATGTACATGTCTTTCATCTAAAAAGGCTCAGGCTGCTGTGCCGGTGCATCTGCAGGCTCATCCTCCTACTGTGCTGCTGCCCTCCTAGGACGTCTCCTAGGAACTGCTCCAGCCGGCTCATCACCTCCACAGTACTGATGATAGTAGGAGGCATTAATAGCCCTCCTCGGCCTCTCAAATGGTGGAACTGTAGTGTCCACTCTTGCCTGCTAGCACAGGTATGTAATTAGGGACGGATGTCCCAGTGATGTCCTACTGCTCACAGTGTTGGCGCAGCTCAGAATTTCGCTGGTAATAATCTTACCAATGTTCACGTCCATCTGCCTGAACATACAATAAATAACCAGAATCCGATGCAATGTGTGTCGGAAACATGAGAGCATGGCTGGATGTTGGCATGAGTAAATGCCATCCAATACTTGGCTAGGGGAGTCAAATCTGCCCTAAGGATCTTAACTGGTGCTCCATTAGGGTTTCTCTGAAAATGCCTCCCAATGATGCACATCCCTCTCTCAATATCTTCATAGTCCCTGGCCTCCCCTAGTATAACAACATACCTGCATTGCTCTCCTAGCCACTCAGTCCCTAAGAAGGCGTTAATGGTGTCAGGATCATAGTTGATCAAATGTCCCCGCACATAGCTCATGTATCTCCCAGCTGATACTCCTCCCCTGGGCTAAATATGTAGTCAATCTCTCCCAGCCTCGCCTCTCAATCTCCAAACCAAATTCTGGGGCTAAGTCAGGGATGTACATGGCCTTCCTCTGCATTAGCAAACGCCTCTCCTAAATAGTAGTATAATGCTCTTCATGCTTCCTTAAAAGGAACCTGGAAGAATAGAATCTCCTAGGTCTCTCTGGCTCCTTCCTTTTGTTGCCCATTGTTTTCACTCTTCTTGAGGTAGACATTCCTGCATTAAATCATCCAAATAACATTCATAGAGACATCATTAGAGGTTAGTACATCATCAATTTTATAACTCGGATCACACATAATCCAGTTTTGAGGGAAAACAGGGCCCCTCAACAGTCAAACATCCAAAAATTCTGACATTTAGGCAAAACTGCTGCAGACCGCCTAGCGTCCATGAAGACCGCCCAAGCGGTCTGCCTCTAGCAACGCCACCGCTCAACGCCAAAACAAACCGCTCAACGGTGGCGACTAGGTTTTTCCAAAAACTCTTCCTAAATGGTCCTAATCTCCACTCTTTTGCTACTTTCATCAATCCAGACTAAAATCATGCAATTCAATCAGTTCAAACAGTTCCTTTTTCATCAGTTCATGCATAGAAATCAAAAGCCCCAATTTATCATGTTCCTAAGCATGTTCATCAACAATTCCCAAAATAGAAACCCTAAACATGAATTTGCACACTTATTTGAGTGGATACTTTGAATGCTTGCAAAAAAATTGCTTAATTGATGATGAATGTCCTCTTCAATGCAAATCCCCTAACCAAAAACCCCAAACTTTGACAAAGCAATGACAGAAAACTGAATTTTTGGTGAGTGAGTGATGAGAATGTGAGGAAATCTCTCTAGAAAGCTCTTGAAAGTGAAAGGAGAGTGCTAGGGCTTAGGGAGACCGCTCAGGCGAAATGCAAAGAAGAGTTTCAAAGTGAAAAACTGTTGGTATCGAAGGGGTTAATTTTTAAAAGAGTTTAACGCAGCGGATTAAAATACAGAGAGCGTACAGCGTATCAAGTCACAGTTGAAACAATTTTGCCTTTTTAATTTTAA
>NC_028351.1:29566623-29568672 GCF_000741045.1 Vigna radiata var. radiata | reverse complement strand
CGAATGCCCAAAGAACAAGAAAAATGAAGACAAGAAGGAGAGGAGATTTCAAAGGAAAAAGAAAGCATACATAGCTTGGGAAGATAATGCCTCGAGCTCAACAAGTTCTAGTGACACAGAAGAAGAAGTCAATCTATGTCTTATGGCAGACTCAGAAGAAACTGGAAGCCAAGTAAGTGTTTCCAGTTTTGAATCCAGTGAATTAGATTTGCAAAAGGCATTTTTTGAATTGATGAATGAATCTGAAAAACTTGATACTGCTCATAAAAAATTAAAAAAGGAACATAATGAATTAAAAATAAAATATGATAAACTGCTTGATGATGAAATTGTGTTAAGAAACAGAGTCAGTACCTTAGAAGTAAAATTGTCTGACTCAAATGCTACTGTTGAACCTGTTGAATGCTTATCATGCAAGAGCCATATGTTTGATATTGATATACTTGAAAATTTGCTTGCTAAGGCTACTAAAACAAATTCACATGCTAAAACAGTTTTTAGTAAAAGGAATATTAAAAACGGAAACGTACATCAAAATTATAAACCAAAAGTAAAAAGAACTCGAAAAATTTGGGTTGTTAAAGGAACTTCAGTTAAAAATAAAGTTAGCAATGTATGTTGTTTTTACTGTATGAAGCATGGTCACACTTCAAACAAGTGNAATATTAAACATGTTGGTGTGCCTAGTGGAAAATATGTTTGGATTAAAGCTGTGAAATGAAATAATCTTGTTAAAAACTAACCCCAAGGACCCATATTTAGATTNGGGACCTAAAATTTCTGCTAACTTGTTTTGTAGGAACAATCAAAGTCAAAAGGATCATTATGGTATCTTGACAGTGGATGCTCAAGACATATGACCGGTGANAAAANCAAATTNATTTCTTTCGAGAAGAAAAAGCAGGGATTTGTGACTTACGGGGATAACAACAAAGGAAGAATCACGGGCACCTCTTGTTATTTAGATAAAGACGAAAATGGAAAAGAAGTAAATGAAACCATNTTTAGAGGTATGATAGGNTNNTTGCTATACTTGACTGCTAGTAGACCAGACATTATGCAGAGTGTATGTGTATGTGCTAGATATCAAGCCAAACCTAAGGAATCACATTTAACTGCAGTGAAAAGAGTCCTAAAATATCTTAAGGGAACTACTTCATTTGGACTTTGGTATCCCTCTGATGCTTTACCTAGTTTAATAGGATATTCTGATGCAAATTATGGTGGGTGTAAAATTGATAGAAAAAGTACTAGTGGCACTTGTCATTTCTTAGGATGTTCTTTAGTGTCTTGGCACTCAAAGAAACAAGCATGTGTAGCCTTGTCTACCACAGAAGCTGAATATATTGCAGCTGGAAACTGTTGTGCTCAAATTTTATGGATGAAACAACAACTGGAAGACTTTGACATCTTCCTTGAAAATATTCCTNTAAAATGTGATAACACCAGTGCTATAAACTTAACAAAAAATCCCATAATGCATTCAAGATCTAAGCACATAGAAATTAGACATCATTTTTTAAGAGACCATATTCAAAAGGGGGATTGTCAAATTGAATATGTTGATACTTTGCATCAGTTAGCTGACATCTTTACCAAAGCTCTACCTAAAGATAGATTTTTTGAGCTTAGAAGAGAATTAGGAGTTTTAGACATGTCCTAGAATCAAAATCCATGCAAAATCTTGCATCTTTCGTGAATTTAACAAATCATAATCGATTATCAACAAGTCATAATCGATTATTTAGTCTTAAAATGCATTCTGGAAATCCTTGAGCAGATAATCGATTATCATCAGGCATAATCGATTATCATACAATTCTGGGCAGAGATAAATGAACTGATAATCGATTATCACGAGCCATAATCGATTATCACGCAAACAGATTCAAAAATAGAGCCGTTGGAGCGTCTCATAACGGCCATAAACGGCTAGTTTTTCCATTTCTCTTATAAATAGGCCCCCATAATCGATTATTAGACACCTCTTTGCAACCCATTACTACTAAAATCAAATCCAGAGCTCAAAATTTCCTTATTCTTCTTTCA
>NC_028351.1:29543972-29565801 GCF_000741045.1 Vigna radiata var. radiata | reverse complement strand
AGCATGTCCATAATCGATTATATCAGTAGAAATTACAATATTAATTATTTTCCTACTACATTCAAGATACTACAAGTTGCTTTTAAATATTCTCCTATTACAAACAAAAATTACAATTCTGCAGCATCATCAAAACTTGTCTTCAGGTTTTACCAATACTCCTTTATTGGTAACAAAAACTTCAAAAACCGCTCAGCTTTTAAGAAAAGCTGAGACCTATCACGTCGCAACCGCTCAGCGTTAAAATGGACCGCGCAGCAGTCTGCGATATTTTTCACTTCTCCTTCTTTGCTTTCTTTTGGGTAGTCTTTCCTTATAGCATTTAGTTTCCACCTTCAATTTTTGAATTATATGCCTTTCCCCTCTCAGATGCAACAATTAAACATGCAATGCACAGGATTAAAAATAATACAATCAACTAGGTTACCTCCCAGGTAGCGCTTGTTTAACGTCACGAGCCTGACCCAAACCTGCTTAACACTCATCAGTGATTGCTTATCCTTCCAACACCCTTCAGTAGGTGTACTTACCTTGTATCCCTTAGTGAATACATGAAAGTTTTAGCATCCCTCAGTAGATGCTACCTAAAAGTGTTCAAAAATCCAATTACATGTCCAAAATCAAATAAACCTAAAACTACAATTGTTTTATACAAGGTGGGAGTAAATAAAATATAATCAAGTCGTTCCATCCCGGTTGGGGTCTTCATTGTTACCAATAAAGGAATATTGGTAAAACCTGAAGACAAGTTTTGATGATGCTGCAAATTGTAATTTTTGTTTGTAATAGGAGAATATTTAAAAGCAACTTGTAGTCTCTTGATTGTAGTAGGAAAATAATTAACATTGTAATTTTTACAGATATAATCGATTATGGACATGCTATAATCGATTATCATATGCTTTTGAACTAAAATAATCGATTATCATGAAGCAATAATCGATTATCACAAGTCTCACTTGAATAATCGATTATCACTTACAATAATCGATTATCTCTTTTTCAATTTTCTATAACGGACTTGAATAATCGATTATCACTTACAAATAATCGATTATTCATGGCAGTTGTGAGCTGACCTTTGGCATTCAGTGTGTTTGGCTATTTAAGTGAATTTTGAAAGCTTCAGAACATAACATTTTTGAGTAAACTGAGAAAGCCAGAACACTGAGTAGTCAGAGGAACGTTCTTGAGAAAGCTTTTTGTTTACTGTGTTCCCTTGCCTGGTCTTGTGGAAGGAGAGGCTTACATATCGTGTGCCGATAGTCGAAGTGGACTCTCTTCAAGTTGGCAGGGCTCTCTACCTGGTCTTGTGTAAGGAGAAGCACGTGAATCGTGTGTCGATTGCCGGTGCAGGTTCTCTTCAAGTTGGTAGAGTGGTTTCCTTCATTCTATTCCTGTTTATTATCTTGTAATCTGTTAAACCAATTTTTAGTGGAACTGTTAATCACTCTTTGTAGTGATTAACGATTGGACGTAGATTCTGTTGAATCGAACCAATATAAAAATCATTGTGTGATTTTCTTTTGCCCTACATTCATTTTATTATTAACGCACGTTATCTGCTTGGTAAATTTTCTGAAAGAAAATTGATTTTTATAAAAAGGCTAAATTCGTTTCAACTGTGACTTGTTACGCTGTACGCTCTCTGTGTTTTAATCCGCTGCGCTAAACTCTTTTAAAAATTAATCCCTCCGAAACCAACATTCATCCACCTAACTCATTAATTGCCTTCTGTCTACTTTTTTGATGGGTTTTGTGAATGGTTTTCTGATTTCCAGCTTGCCATCTTCCCGGATCTTGATAATAAGCCACTTCCTGTTCTTGAATCTCACTTATGCTCCTATTGGAAGTGGTGTATACTCGGAGTGGATAGTGCCTCCTTTGTCAACCTCTTCATCTTTAGGTACCTGCAAAACATTACAACTGTTAGAATTGGTACCTGATGTGTTGTTCTCTTCATCTGACACAACCTCCCTTCTTAACTTTTTATGTTTGGCTCTCTTTTTAATTCTAACATTCTTCTCTTTAGAGCCAGTACATAAGAGCACATTCTCTTTATCTCTCATCATGATTCTTGCATCATGGACACTGATAAACATCTTGGACGTTGCCATGAAAGGTCTTCCAAGAATTATTGGAATTCTTTCCTCATCTTCCATGCGCATGATAATAAAATCAGCTAAGAATTCTAGCTGCTCCACCCGTACAACCACATTTTCCACCATACCAAATGATGTTTTAACTGAACCATCCGCCACCGTCACAGTAAGATTAGACGATTTTAATGTTAGCCCTCTAATTCTCTTAAAAAAACGCATGAGCATCATGTTAATGCTAGATCCAGAATCTATCATCGCTTCTCCTATATCGACATCATTAATCACACATGCCAAATTCAAGCAACCTGGATCTTTTGCTCTAGGCGGATAATTCTTTGGAGGTTGAATCACAAATTCCTGCTCGTCATCATCTTCATCTAAATCTATCATATCTCGAAGATAAAATTTCATCCTTGTAGGAACCTGTTTAATCACTGAAGGCACTATAGTCACTTGGTTATAAACTTCTCTGTTTTGCCCGTTGTGACTAAACCTTGCTTCCTCTTCTTCCTCATCTTCACTGCTGCTTATCTCAATGACCTCTCTTTCCCCCTCTTCATCACTGCTCCCAATCTCTACAACTTCCCTTCCAGTCTTTCTTTTACTCCTTGTCATCACAACTTTGCATTCTCCTTTAGGGTTAACATCAGTGTTAGCCCTAAACTGGTTCTTCTCAGTGGTTTCTACTCTTTTTGACAGCTGTCCAATTTGCATCTCTAATGATCTGAAACTAGCTTGATCACTTGCACGATTGGACTCATAAACTATCAGGAATTTGTCAAATCTATCACTCAGATCTTTGACAAACTCTGTCAGATGTGTCACCTGCTGCCACATAGATGAAGGTTGCTGCTTCTTGAAGCCTCCTGTTTGCCTTGATGGGTTATTCTGTTGTTGACCAATACTAGATGGTTCTTCAAACCTTGGCTAAGATTACCTTGGTTGAAGTTCCCTTGCCTATACTGGAATTGATTCCCCATGTAATTGGCTTCCTGCTACGTCTCCTCAGGTATAGCACATTGACCATTGATATGGTTACCACCACAGAAATCACATAGCTGTTGTGTTTAGGAGACATTGCGAATCTCCTTTGGAAGTTGTGAGAGGATCTTTGTCAATGTATCTAGCTTTTGGGTTAAAAGATGATTCTGGGCTAGCATTGCATCATCTGTAGGTAAGTGCAAGACTCCTCTCTTTTGTGTTGGTGCGCCCCTTTCACTAAATGCTTCTTGTCCATTAGCTGCCATACTCTCTATCAAGTCATGGGCTTCATCCTCAGTCTTCTGTTTGATATCACCTCCAGCTGAGGCATCTAACATCATCTTAGATTGCATGTTCAGTCCACCAAGGTAAGCAAGAACAAGGGTTGTCTTGTCAAACCCGTGAATTGGTGTCTTCCTGAGTAAGCTTTTGAATCTCTCCCATGCTTGACCTAGAGTTTCTTCCATGCCTTACTTGAATGATGAGATTTCCAGTCTTCCCTGAGTAACTTTAGACTGTGGAAAATATTTGTTGACAAACTTTGCAGCCATAGTCTCCCATGTAGCAAACGTCCCTTCAGGGAAGGAAATAAGCCATGTCTTAGCATTACCTCCCAATGAAAACGGGAACAAGCTAAGCCTCACTCTATCATCTGATACACCTGCCATCTTCACTGTATTACACATTTCACTAAATGCTGTCAAATGGTCATAAGGGTTCTCATTTAATAGACCGTGAAATTGGTTACTTTGCACCAGGTGTATAAGCGCTGGATTCATCACCATGTTGGTCGTTTGATCCGTAGGCATGCCTATGCTGTTAAAATGGAAAGGGCCAACAACATTAGAGTGGTCTGCAAGAGTGCGTCTTTTGGAGGAGTTTGTTCATCTATCTCCTCTGTTCTTCTAACTGGTGAAGGTGATAGTAATCTGTCATGGGAAGGAAACAAATCCCTAGATGGGCGTCTGACTCTCCTTCTTCCCCTTGCCTCGCTTAAGCCTTCAAGAAGAGGTTGCGTATTTTTCTTGCTCCTAGTATGTCTGAGCTCCTGCTGCATGTACAAGAAACACAAACCCTAGTAGCACTACTAGATAAATAAAAAAGATATATACAATCATGTCAAATTTAATCAGTTTACACTACTAGATAAGTTAAACCACGAGTCCCAGGCAACGACGTCAAAAACCTTTTAAGCCCCTGGCAAGTGTACCAGATCATTATCAAGTAATATAATTGGTAAAGTGTTTTTTTTTTCATTCAGCCAATGCCAACCATTGAAAACATGTTCCAGCTTTTTCCCAAAAACCCGTTCCAGCAAAACTGAAAAATGAGAGTGTCTCGGCTGCCCCCTTTTGCAAGATGCCGAGAGTGAATAAATTGGTCCCTACCAAGTGACGGTTGCAGCCTACTAAGAGGCCAAGTGTTGCCTCTAAAATGGGTGGGGTCCACCCTAAAATAAAAGGAAACCCTAGGGTGACAAGTGTCTTACAATTTGGGCCCATCATAATTTTTTAACAATAGTCCAATGTACAAAAGTTTGTCTAAAAAGTTTTAACAATTAAATTACAATATAACTAAAATTTAAAATGTCTAATTTGAGAGTGTTGAATTTATTTGGTGTCCTCCAAATGTCCCAAATTGTGTTTCAAAATTTTCCCTGAAAATAATAATGCAAATAATTAGCTAAGAAAATTCAAATTAATTAAAATAAGAATTTCTGATCAAATTAAGCATAATTCGGAAAAACGGGAAAATATCGGACAATTAAGCACAATTCCCTGATTAATTCTAGCACAATAAACTAAGTGAAATCAATAAAATATCGACTCATCAAAATAGACCACACTTAGCCTTTTGCACTCCTGGGCAAAACCAAGACGAAAATCAGGAAACAGTTCAACGGACATCAGGGAATTGACACAGACTCAGCAGACAGAATTACAGTCCTCACGAAATCTGGACAAGGAAAAGAAGTGGACAGTATCCCACACAGAATCAAGGAAAGCAGATACTCATGAAATCATCCAAGCAGTTCAGAACATGGAACAACAGTCAATCAGTTCAAGAGGTGAATCACAAGCAACAGAGCCTCACAGATGCACTATCAATGTTTCTCTCAAGTGTCTAAGGTAAACAATGTCAACTCAATGCACTCAAGAAAACAAGCAACAAACAGTCTTGGCAAGCCTTTAATATCAACACTCAAAACATATGCATGTTCAAATCAAAAGGTCTTTTATGGATGTAATGGGGCCAAGGAAAAGGGAGGATAAATATGGATAAGAAGCTACAAACCAAAAGAAACAGAGGAGCAATGGGGAACAAGTGTAAACACAGTCAAATAACACCCGAACCCTCTAATTCAATCCTCTTCTTGACTCCATCATTCACACAAGTTTTTTTTTTCTTTTTTTTTAATTTTCTCATTTTTTCTGTATTTTTTTTCTCATCTTGTCTCTCTTCTTTTCTCTCTTTTAAGAACACAACTCTAAGAGACAAGATACACACAATATTTACAAAAACAAAAACAAGAAGAGGAACCAACTAGCCAACTCATCTGAATGTCCCAGGAGACCACACTTATTCCCAAAATAATTCCAAAGCTCTAAAATTTCCTAAGGTTAAGGTAAACATGGTTTTTCACTTAGGGCTAGTGTATAAGCTTCAAAACAAAGAAATGGGGAAAGCATAGGCTCAAAGGGGCTATCAAAGGATCAAAACAGGGTAGGCTCATCTGGCTAGAGAGGCTCAACAACAAAACTGCCTTTATCACTTCCAAACATGCATATCAATCAAGAATCATCAACAAGAGTCAAGCCAAGGCATATGTGCAAGCAATCAAGAGACATATCACACAGGGTGTTTCTGTCACAATCTCACACAGGGTGTTTTTGTCACAATCAAATCAACCTCTCAAACATCATAATCATCTTCCCAAGCAAAGAAAAGCAAGGAATCCAACAAATCAGGTATCAATGAAGTGAAGGAAAAACTAGAAACCTAAACAAAGTCCAGAAATAAAGAGAAACATGCAAAACTATACACACAACACAACAAAAACTACCTAGAAAACGAAAAATTTAACACAGAAAATATAACTAACAAAGAAAAATCAGAATCTCCCCCAATAGACCACACTTAAACTACACAGTGTCCTCCATGTGTCACAAGCATAAGATCATCTATCAAAACAGTCAACAGATCATGGACAAGTGCAATAAAAGCATGGAAAGGAGGAGAAGGGAAAGAAGAAAACTCCCCTGATCATGGTGGCAGTTGCCAATTTTGGACTTTCAAGGAGATCTCTTCCACCATAGAATTCAGCCAGGAAGTCTTGAGAAGGAACTGCTTCAGTCTCCAAATTTGATCAAGCAGGGAGATGTCCTCCACAGTTGGATCTAAGAAGCAGTGATTGTTGATGAGTGGGTTCAGTTGGTGCCTATTAATCTTCAAACTGTTGTCTATAATGGCACCCTTGTCTTCCACCGTGGGTATGTGTTGGCCAAATTCATGTGTACCTTCTGCAAATTGGTTAGTGCAATGTGGTGCCAAAGAAATGACATGCAGGGGTATAACACCCAATTCCAGTGTAACAGGTTGAGCCTCGGATATATTCTCAGAACATGAATCAATTTCAAATTTAGAAACAATATCTACTATTGACTCAGATTCATGTTCAGTGCATGGAGAAGAAGTGTTCAGAAAAGATGGCAAAAGTTCTTTCTCATCATTCAAAGAGTGGAAATGAAAAGCATGCTCATCAACATCATAATCATCAATAACATACCTATCAACAACATAGTCATCAACAACAGAATCAATCATAGGTATGTTTACCTCCACTTCCCTGAAGATTGATAGAGTGGTGGAAGGTGAAACTGGTCTACCTATCTCAAGAGTGTTGCTTATGTTTGCCTGGTCCTCACAATCTTTATCAGTCTCCTCAAGTGCAAGCGTGGGGACATAGGAGTGTGGGAAAGTAGGTGGCATAGTAGTAAGCTCATGACTCTGCTTCCCGTCTCCTATGTGGATGGCACTAACATCATCTGGAAGCTGAACAATCTGAAATGGTGATCCCTCTGAAGCTTGAGATTGTTCCTCAATGTGTTATGTGCCCATCTGCCCCCACAACTCAAACAATGTAGGCTCAAAAGAAGTAGAATGTTTAGCAGGTGCCTCTTGTTGTTGTTGTTGCCTCTGATTTTTCTCTTGTGGCTACCCGTTGTTGAAGATGTTTGGAGCATAAGCATGAGGAACATCAAGAACAACTGAGTGGTGTAAAGAAGGACAAGCATCCGTATAGTGGTCAGTGGAAAGACATATAGCACACAACCGCGCAACAGATGCAGATGAAGGTGCTGGTCTCTGGTTGGATGCCAACTGTGTCACCAAACTCAAAAGAGAATCAAGCTTGCTTTCCAAATTCCTATCATCAGCTGATGAAGACTGGGCGAGCTCATGAAACTGTAGCTGTTGTGGTTCCTGGACCGATGGAGACATACAAGGAGTCTGGAATGATGGTTCCTGATATTGATGCTATGAAGTACCATACCATCCCAAGTTAGGATCAGTCCACCCAGGATCGTCGCTATAACCATACCGCACAGGGGAGAATTTGTCAAGAAACTGATGCTCAAGATCTTCCCAACTGGTGACGGATCCTGGAGTAAGACAACAATACCAATCCCTTGCCGCTCCATGTAATGAGTACTTAAATGCCCTTAAGAACATATCCTCATCCGGGACATCTGGAGGTTTCATTGAAGAGCATATGGTGTAGAACTCCTCTAAATGTCTATATGGGCATTCACCTGCAAAACAATGAAACTTAGGCAGTCAGTGTATCAGTCCAGTGTTGAAAACACAACGAATATCCTCCTCATCAAGTGGCAACGGCTCCCTAAGAGCACTCTCATGAGATGGAGGAGGAACCGTACTGTTCTCAACATAGAAATCGGCCGAGTATACATCACAAGCAATATCAACGTCAGATGCAGAAGGAAAATCATAGACATATGCACAGGCAAAAGAAGTAGTATCCACATAACCAAAATAGGTAGACATGGGAAAGAAGGGGGAAAAGAAGAATGCAATGAAAATATGCAACTAAAGCTACCTAAATGCAACACACAATGACGAACACANAAAACAGAACATCACACTCACAACACAAGACAAAACACAACACACACAAACACAATAAAAGACCTAAAACCGAACCGTTAGTCCCCGGCAACGGCGCCAAAATTTTGATGGAGGTCGCACCCCATGCAAAATTTAATGAGCATATAAGACATGCAATATAGCTAGGAAGTGACTCCTAGGTCGTCTCTCAAGGACCAAATGTGGTTCGAGTCTTAGGTCTAACACGAAGTAGGGGGGGTCTGTGAAAGGTTTGTGGTGAATGCAGATGAAGTAAAATCAAAACACGAACACAAACTGATAATTAAACATAGATGTAAAAGACGGTTTCAAAGACAGAATGGAAACGGATGGTCATTAACTCAATTACAATGCTTCCTATCCCAGATCAACGACAAGTACACACTACTCTAATCCAAATCCGACACGAATCACCCAACTAAGCGAAGGCTAATTCGGTCTTCAAAATTACAGACTAAGCGAATGCAATGCACAAATTTAATCAGTCATCCACCATACAGTCTAATCAACTAAGCGAAGAATTGACACCGATTAGGCAACTAAGCGTATACCTATTCGCAAGCAGATAACAGATTAAATATTAAGCAGAATCAAAGCAGCAGTATGGCAATTAAAATTCAAAAGTCTCAGGGAAGCAAAGTAGCTTTATTAACAACCAACCCGACTAACCTAGGCTAACATGACAGCTAAATTAATAAAATCGGACTGAATAGACAACATGGTGAACGAAAACAGTAAATTGAACTGTCCATAAATAATATGAGTGAACTAATTAAAATGCAATAAAAAATCTAAAATTCATCTCATTAAATTAAAAGGCAACACGTAAATGCATGATGCAGTGGTGAATTAAATATTAAATGTAAAATGCTAAATGAATTTAAAGGAATGAGAATTAACTACCATGATGAAGAACATTGAAATAAGCAAATGATTAATAAGCAAAATAACTAAAAAGTTAGCCAACATTCAACACTAAACGTATTCAATATGAGAATTGTAAGCAAAAAGTCTTGGTTCAAGCATTAAATAATATATAAAAAGAAAACTATGGAAAAGAAATGGAACGTAAACATGTGCATCTCCAAATTAAAGTACCACCGCTTCATCCTTTCTCCAAAAATAAAGTTGCATCAAATCTTCCCAAAGAAAAGAAAAACAATGTCGTGACATCTTGGATGGAATCAAGACATTAAATGCTAAAAAAAAGTGTTGCAATAAAACTTTAATAAAAAAATGCATGAACCAAAGTAAATCAGCGTTTTCTCTCAAATTTAATTAATCTAAAATAAAGAAAAAAAAATGGATGCAACTCGTTTGCTTCAAAACGAAATAAAAAATCTGCTTATGACCATGTGGACTTCACTCCAGCGTGCACACATTTCTTCAAATGAAAACGCAACAGTATTCTTAATAAAACTCCAAAGCATTCTCTCGTAAATCACCGCTTCAAAAATTAAAAGAAAAGAAAAGATGCTTCTTCCAGAAATTTAAATCAGCTTTTTATTTCCATGAGAAAGAAAATGTGCGTTTCCACTTTCATCAAATGTTCAAAGCAAAAGCCTATTGATCTATGTGGCAGCTGGACCTACTAATGATTGCAATGCTTAAACCCAAAAAAAACAAAGTAAAAGAGATATGCCACTTGAATTAAAATTGGAACGTAACTTGCTCTTCCATTCAAAGAAAAGAAATGAGTGCACCGTGAAGAATTCAAAAGCTACTGCACCGCTGCACAAAAATCAATGAAATGGCAAAGTGTCATTTGAACATAGACAACATTTTTTTGACAACATTTGAACATCATTATATGTGTCATTGTGTGATTGGTCCAAATGACACAATGATACCACCATGGACCAATCACACAATGACACGTATGATGATATTCAAATGTTGTCAAGAAAATGTTGTCTAAGTATCTTTATCCTTTTTTTTATTTCATTCAGCCAATGCCAACCATTGAAAACATGTTCCAGCTTTTTCCCAAAAACCCATTCCAGCAAAACTGAAAAATGAGTGTCTCGGCTGCCCCCTTTTGCAAGATGCCGAGAGTGAATAAATTGGTCCCTACCAAGTGACGGCTGCAGTCTACTAAGAGGCCAAGTGTTGTCTCTAAAATGGGTGGGGTCCACCCTAAAATAAAAGGAAACCCTAGGGTGACAAGTGTCTTACAATTTGGGCCCATCATAATTTTTTAACAATAGCCCAATGTACAAAAGTTTGTCTAAAAAGTTTTAACAATTAAATTACAATATAACTAAAATTTAAAATGTTTAATTTGAGAGTCTTGAATTTATTTGGTGTCCTCCAAATGTCCCAAATTGTGTTCTAAAATTTTTCCTGAAAATAATAATGCAAATAATTAGCTCAGAAAATTCAAATTAATTAAAATAAGAATTTCTGATCAAATTAAGCATAATTCGGAAAAATGGGAAAATATCGGACAATTAAGCACAATTCTCTGATTAATTCTAGCATAATAAACTAAGTGAAATCAATAAAATATCGAATCATCAGAGGCATATTAAAGCTAGAAAAGTAGATGTCTCCTAGAAATGCTATCCCTAAATGGTGTAAAGAAAAAGTACATAAATAATAAATGAAAGGATTAGAAATGTCAAAAAGTAATGCTGAACATTGAGAAATGTGAGAGATGAACTAGAAGAATATCCTTTAATGATGCACGCTCTCCAACTTGAATGCATTTCAACAAGTAGGAAGCAATGCCACTCATTCACGGTGAAGCCCTTGAGATGCAATATAAAACAAAAAGAAACCTCCTTGGAGATGCATAGTTGGACGTCCGTGACCTTCCCAAGGTAAGGGTCCCTTCTTTCCTTCTCTTCTCCCAAAGCAAAGAAAGTCAATAAAGAAAAAACAATGCACACTTCTTCACTCAAACTAAACCACCGTACAAATGCATTTGAAAAGAAAAGATAACATCACTTCAATCAAGAGTAGCATCGGTTGCAGCATTCACACAATAAAAAGAAAAAAATCTGATTTATTCCTTCAACCCATGAACCAAAACCGTGAACAACCTTCCTTCTCATTTATCCAAAATCCAATAGCACAAACATAGTTCAAAGAAAAGAAAATCTCCCTAAAAAAAAATTGTTCCAGCCACCAAGAAGATCTTCTAGCCGAGAGTGCCCCACCCAAAATAAATTTTGCCGAGAGTCATATATTGAGTGACGACTGCAGGTTCCCTAGGACCATGTGTCCTACAAAATTAGGGTGGGGTCCACCCTAAAAAGAAACCCTAGGGAGGTGCCAAGTGTCTTACAACTTTGGGCCCATCATAAATTTTGCCAACAATGGTCCACTGTCAAGTTTAATTAAAGCTTTCTAGACTACTAATTTACAATGTAATTAAAATTTTAAATGCCTAATTGTAGAGTCTTGAATTATTTGATAGCACTCCAAATGTACCAAATTTTATTTTCCATAATTTTTCCTGAAAAGAATAATGCAAATAATTAGCTCAGAAAATTCAAATTAATTAAAATTAGAATTTTCGGTCAAATTAAGCACAATTAGCAGAAACGGGAAAATACCAGACAATTTAGCACAATTTCCTGATTAATTCTACCACAATAAACTAAGTGCAGTCAATAAAATATTGACTCATCAGTAAACCCAATATCGTTCTTCCCAAAGGACTCAAAGGCCTAATCTTTCGTGTAACCCAATCGCTTAAGACTTGAGAAAAGAATTAAATTTATTTGTTGAATGCAAAGAATAAAAACTAAACATGCAAATGCAAATGATTCAATTGGCAAGGAAAAAACTATGAATGAATGGTGTTGTTGGGGTTTACAATTTCATCTTATCCACTCTCACATATCTACTCTTCTTATTTACTTCACTTGTCTTAGTTTTCACATTATGTTTTAGCCTTTGTACATTTGCATTTGCTTTAGAATTCTTTCTTTTATGGGATCTATTTACTTCTCTGATTTCATTTTCTTGATTTAGTTTTCATAACAAATTTTGTTCTGAACATTGTGTTTTGATTTTTAGAAATAGCTTCCTAGGTTCTTTTCCATTCATCGTTACTGTTTAGGATTGTCTTAGGCTTTCTTTCTTTTGAACATAAATCTGTTTTAGTCTAGTTGGGTTCATAGTTGCTTCTTTGATTTTCTTCTTTTCCTTTTTGCTGTTTTATCTTGTACAACTTTGGTTTAGGAACTGTTTTAGCTAATTGAGTTTAGTTAGGTTTTCTTAGTCATATACTGTCCAATTTTAGCTTTTATAGGTTGTAAATAGCTTTAATTCGTATTGTTAGGTAATTCTAAGTTCTTTTTGAGTTCTATTTCATTCCTTTCTCAATTCTTTGCTGATTTACTCATTTCTCAGTTTTATTTCTCTTAATTAGAACTGTTGATGTAATTCTTTGCTTTATATTCAAGTAGAAGTATTCCCAGCATTGCTTTTTGCATCTTAGTTTAGTTCAATTAAGCATTTTTGCATAAAAGAGGGAAACAAGTCAGTTTTGGCAAATTTATTAACCTGGAGAGATTTTGGGCCAATTTTTTGTCTTTCTTGTGTGAGTTCATGCATGCTTGATTTTCATTCTGATTTTGCATTGATTCTTTGTTGATGTGCTTGCTCTTGGTGGACTTTAGACATGATTTGGGCATTCCTTCTTACCATTCATAATCATTTAGTTTTACCATTTCATATTTTCTTACCATTGCACCTCATTTGAGCATTAACCTCTTTTCCTTGCTTTCCATCCATTTCAAGCCATTTCCCCCAACCATTAATCAACCTTAGAGACTTGTAAGAAGTAGGGAGAGCTGGAACTTGGTGAGTGCTATAGAAAAGAAAGGCCAAGAAAAAGAAAAGAAAAGTGAAACCTGGTTGTGTTGAAAAAAAGAAAAAGAACAGGTTTGGAAAAAAGAGAAAATGCAAAAGAATTGAAAGAAAAATGAGACCTGACAGAGTGAAAACCAGAGAGAAATAAAAAGAGATTGAACTGGCCAAAAATATCAAAAACAATGCACTGAGTTCTGAGTTCTTCCCTCTCCTTCACAGTTTCTTCATTTCCATTTAGCCTTGTATTTTCTAACCCTTCATACCATTACATTACAAGCCAATAAAGTCCTTTTGATCTAGATGAAACCTTGAGTCAAGCACTGACACTAGAGTCCTTTCAAAGTTAAGAATAAAGGTTGACATGTCATGAAGGAGTGAAACAGGATGAGCCTAAACACTTGAGTGAATATGAGTGTAAACACTTCCTGTGAGGCTAAAGCTGATTTCTACTTTTCTGAATATGTTCATTGCTGACATTGGCTGAATTGAGTTGTTTTTCACTTGCTTGGATTGCTGATATTGAGATTTAAGGTTGAGAATTATGTTATGCAGTTTCTCATTTGAAGAAGATGGTTGGGTGATGAAGGTTGAAAAACAGTTATTTTCATATGTCATTTTAGACCAAATTCCTCCCTTTACTGCTTAGAATGAGCTTAGAATCAAGCAAAACTCAAGAAATGAATCTGTAGAGAGTCAAAAGCTATTTTTAGCGATATTATGCTTGTTTTGCATTGTTTTATAGCATTTTTGAGAAAGTGAAGAATGAAGTTGAAGATGAAGGTCGTAGACTCAAGAAAAGGGAAGAAAAATGAAGAAATGAAGAGTCGACGTACCGCCCGGCGGCAAATTACACCGTCGGGCGGTCCAGTGCGAGGAGTAGGCACCTGGCGTGGGTGCTGGGCAGATTTGCGATTAGAGGCAAACCGTCGGGCGGTAGACCCTTGCCGCCGGGCGGTAGCGCCGCCGGGCGGTAGCGCGGCTTGAGGGAAACCGCTGGGCGGAACAAGTGTGACGCCGGGCGGTTGTCTGCTGGGCTTGGCCTTGTTTTCTGTTGCGCTCCTCACTTATAAATAGCCCTATTGCGAGTTTAGATGTATTCTTTTGACAGAAGGGGGCGGCTAGACCTAATTTCACTCTCTAGAGAGGATCTCTTGGATGCTTAGGCTCCATTTCTTCTTATCTAGGGTTTGCTTTTCCATTCTTCATCCATTTTTCATCTAGATTCACCATGACAATGGTGAACTAAACCCTATTGTTGTTGGGGGAAACAATGTAATCTTTTGATACTCTCTTTTATTGAAACTCTTGNTTATTTATATGNTTTCCATATGNTTTGATTNTTNATTGTTGGGTTCTCATCTGTGCTTAATGCTTTTATCGTTTAACTCATTCGATAACTGTTGTTTGTCTTTATTGATACGGGGACGTATAGTAATGTCATTAACTGGTGAGTAATTCCTTGATTAAGCAATACCACCTAGGGATAGGGGTAGGATGATCAATTGATTTTCACTTCTGCTCTATAATGCTTTATTAATTGCTAGGGGAGGCTAGGGATAGCAAGCCAGTAATTAGTAATAGGCTCTTTTCGCCAAGGGATCGGGTTAAGGGTAGGCTAGGAAAGTTGCATAACAATTAGTTAATCAAGCAAATAAATCAAGAGGAGTAAATAAGTGAGAGCGAATAAGATGAAATTGTAAACCCCCAACAACTTCATTCATCCATTGTTTTCTTCTCGCCAATTGAATCAATCTCTTTTGCATGTTTATATTTTGTTCTCATATCCACTTAATTAATTTTTATTTTCAAGTCTTACGATCTTAATTCACACGAACGATAAGGCCTTTCGAGTCTCTTGGGAAAACGATTCTTGGACTTACCATTTATTTTTACTTTATACGATTTGGTACGCGTGCCAATCCGTTAACACTGGGAATTGATTGAATGAGCAGGGTTGAGTGAGTTGTGGTTGAGTTTTTGAGTTTTCATATTGAGTCTTCTTTTCTTAGTTTGAGAATTGGTTTTTTGTTTCTCTTTTTAATTTTCCCTGCCCAGGAGGGCAGCTCTTTAAGTGTGGGGGTGTGTTAAGTCTCTATATTTTCCTATTTTTCTATGTTAATACTTTTGTTTTAGGATATTTTAGTTTTTAATTCATTAGAAATAGTATATTTTAGAGAAATTAGGATAAAATTAGGTGTTTTGTAAAAATAGTGTTAACTTTACCTTTTTGGTTAAATAAAATAGTTTTTCTTTTTTTATAATTAGGTGTTTTCTCTTTCAGAAAAATATTCAGAAAATTTAAAATAGGATTTCATTTCTTTTAGGCTTTATTTTTCATTGTTTTTGCCAGCTTATTTTTGTTAATTGTTTTGTTACTATCTACAGGAATAAATAAAGGAAGGGGCTGATGCTAAATGAAATGAAAATCTTGGGTGGAATTGGGTAGAGTAAACGGGTCAGGCGTTAATGGGTCAGCATTGTTAGGAAGCCCAGAGTCTCAATCTGCTGTGCTGAAGCTGATAGATGCTATTTGGGCCAGCACTTGTGAAAAAGCAATGATCTAAGTTGTTGTGATAGGCTGAAGCCTTATGAATGAAATGCAGCATTTCATGCTGCTGCAAAGAGGCAAAGTTGACGGGGTCTTCTATTCCCATTTTCATTTTGACAAACGTTCGTGCAAGCTTCTTTCCCCAAATTCTCTCAACCCTCAACCTAGGGTTCGTGGTCTAGCAGAGAGGAGAGGTCCAAGCTCGCAATTCTGACCAAAAGGATGTTCGGCCCAAATTGGAAGTGTAACATCCCGTTTTTTTCGGAATGTCACTGTGTAATTTTTTTTAAAACCTGTCTGTAATACATTCAATTCAAATGCGGAATTAAATCATAACTATAAACATCATTTGAAAATCTTAGAATATCAATTTTACATAAAAATAACAAATCGGAAAACTTTTAAAAATAATAAATCCCCGAACTCAGATATCCCAACTCTCACGTCAGCTACCTCGATCCAGTTTTATCTGCAATGCCATCTACTCCCGTACAAGTACGATCATCGTAGGTGGAAACCACAACCGCAACTTTCAGGGTGAACAACCAGAAATATCATAACACACAATAAAGCATAATTCATTTTAATCACAGAGTAATATAAACATATAACATATTCCATCACAACATCAATATCATAACAATCCATTCATGACCCAATGTCGTTTCCTTTTACTGTGTCGTCATGACCTGTTATCACTAACATGTACTTGTTCCTCAACAGGGCAATTCGAGTCGTCTTCCATCGCAACTTCCGACCTATCACCTCGACTTCTCAAGGACTAACAAGTAAAAACACTGGCACTACGCGCACCAGTGCACTATACTAAGCACGAGCCGAAGTCTTTTGGGCGAGACATTCACCTCCCCGCGTAGAGGGAAGTGACACTCGAATCACTATCTCTTAAACGAGAGTCCAACAACATCACATTTTTAACGTAGCACAGCATGAAAAGTTCACACATGACCGACGACAGTACAAGGAAATAACATAGTTTCATGTACACATCACACATCAATACTCATTCTCAACAACATGCATTGCTCACCAATCATAAAGTTTATAACAGAATCTCAATACCTTCCACGCTTAACCTCAATAATAAACAACTCATCAAACATGGAACTTTACTACACCATAGAAAAATACGATTTCATATACAACACCACAACATCTTATAAAAATACCACTGCATCAAATAAATCATCACATAATCATATAAAATTACTACGATAAAATATCACCACAACATGTAACAATATTCAACTTTTATAATTTATTTTCTATACTCTTTTCTTTTCATCAACGTTCACAACATGTTCCTACCAATATCATCCACATTTATTTCTAGTATCTCAGACTTCTTTCTTTTTCTACTTCGATCATATGAACTTAATATAATCTAAATATAATATTATATATACGCAACACCTTATATATTACAATAGATATAATATACGTAACAATTAATATAATATACTAAATATAATATATACTTATATATATACGTAACTTTCTTAATATTAAACAGATGTACTTTCTTTATATTAATATTAAAAGCACGTAACTTCCTCCACTTTAAGTATATATATACATATATCTATATTATATTAACATAATATATTACCGTACTTTCTTTATATATCTACTAGTATAATATATATACCCTTTTATCACCAATATAATAAAAACCCTAAAGCTTCCTTTTCTGCACACCTTATTATTCTGGACTACCACCAAGCAGTAACAAAAATTTACTCCACCTCCTTTCTTCTACACAATTTTCTTCACTCACAAGCATTCACCTAAGGTTTTAAAACAAAACAAACACATAACCCCACCTTACCTATCGTCTGAACCAGGTCTCAACACCATCAAGCACTACAAATATTCATATGTATACGAAAGAAACCTCAGACAATCGAAACCAATCACCCACTTCCCAAACGTTGCATGAATAAAACAATAGCCGTAAGAACAACTTCAAGATCATCACCCAACACATATACATTCCCTTACAATGATGCATAAGCAAAGAATAAATATTATACCACATCACAAAATATTTCCCTATAACATAAAAACACTTACCAAAATCCTAAACCAATCATGTGTTATAATATAACTGGTTCCTCCCCTTACCTGGTGTCATACTATTTTTTTGTTTCCAAAATCACCAAGAAAGCTTCACAACGTCACCGATAGTTCTCCTATTTTTGATTCCTCGTTCTCTGTTTTATTTTCTCCCAGAAAACGTCTTTTCTCTTCCTTATATTTCTAATTTTCATTTTTTTGCCTTTAGGGTAACAAAATGCAAACCCTTTTTCACTCTTATCCTTTTTATCCTCTTCTATTCTATCTCTATCCTTTTAATATTAATAAAATATCTCAGTTTATATTTAAACCACTAAGATTTCCTCTCTTATTCTATGTTTACTACTTTTTAAAATATCATCAACCACCAAATCTTTTTAAAATCTAAAATATCTAGTAATGATTTTCTCTAAATATAATATTTCTTTTAATCTTTAAACCCACCAAGATTATATCTCTTATTCTCCTTTAACTAATTTTTAAAATAACAACAACTAAATCTTCCAAAAGATTTACATAATATTATTTTATTAAATATCCAGATTATTTAATTTGCTTACTTTTCCTTTCTACACCCTCTCTTAATTAATTTCTACACCAGTTAAATAAAAGTAAAAGACTCTTTTGACCCTAGGCTAAAAAAAATATAAAAATAACGAAACAACATAAAAATTATGTTCTAAGAAAAATATAAACTTAAGAACACTAATCTCCAAACAAAATTCGAAGTCTCAAAACTATTTTATTTTTTAAACTCCTATTTTCCCGGATCTTACAGGAAGGCAGCCCAGAAGGATGATCAGCCCAGAAACGTGATCGGAGAAGTACGAAGCGGTCGACGGTTGAAGAATGATTCGTAGGAATAGATACACTCTTTGCTTAATTGGGGATTCTTGGAGGACGTCCATTGGGTGACAGACAGTGGATATCTGGGAACCCCTGGTATTCTGTATTCTTGATTTCAGATTTCAATACAAATTTTATGTTTCAAGTTGTTTCAATTACATTCTTGATTGTTTGTATTTTCTTTTCTGCAATTTAATTTTCCAGCCTTTTACTTTGTTGAATCTGTGTTTTAGTTTGATTACAATTTACATTTCCTGAATTTAGTTGGGTTTCGTTTACAGTTCTTGCATCCCCGATGGACCTAGTTTTCCATTTTTTCTTTTATGTTCATTTTATATTTTGAAATTGATCATTGTTCATTAGCTATGTTTTTTTTCCTTGTTGGTCGTTGTAGTATAGGTTAGTCCAGTTTTAACTTTGGGTCAGTTGTCTTAGGTAATTTTGCTCTATTTTCTGATTGTTTCTAATATAGGTGCTTAGGTTTTGATTTCTTATTTCTGTTCTTTAGTTTTTACATGTTACTCCCTTCACTAGTCATGCATTATTTTTCTTTCTTTGCGTTTCTTCATCCATGCATCATTCATGATTTTTTTTTCTGATCATCTATTCTTTACATAGTTTCTATTTTCATCACATATCTTGCATTCATTTAGATTTAGTAGATATATGCATTATTAGTTAGTTAGTATTATATTAGATTTCATTTTACATTTTATTTTCCCCACCTAGTTTTAGTAAATAAATAAATAGGCTTAATTCTATAATTCTAAACTTGATTTTTCCAAGTCCTTGGATTGATCCCTAGTCAGCCCTATACTACATTAGTGGGGACTTGGTTTTGTTGACTTTTTGTTCGACCAAAAAGCCTTTCAACAAATCGTTGAAAGGCTTTTTGGTCGAACAAGAAGTCAACAAAACCAAGTCCCCACTAATGTTGTATAGGGCTGACTAGGGATCAATCCAAGGACTTGGTACTTATTAAGTTTAAAAATTGTAGAATTAATCCTAATTATTTATTTACTAACACTAGGTGGGGAAAATAAAAAATGAAATATAAAGAAAGAAACTAAATGCAAATGCATGATTAAATGATGTATGAATAAAGGAAAATACTACCTACTGTTATGAATCAGATGCAATGAAGGAAGAGTATGTAAATCCTAATAAGCAAAATCCTAAAGTGACACTAGTATTCTGTTATAAAAAGAAGAAAGAAAAAAATACTAATGAAAGAACCAAAACATGCAAATGATCCTAATTCTACTAAAGAACTATAATGATACTAAATTTGAAAATAAAATTCTAATTGAAACAACAATATTAAAACAGGATTAAAGCAACTGTCCTAAAACTAACTATTCTTCTATTAAACCAACTAAGTAAAAAAAATGCATAGAAAGAATTCAATTAAAGACAGTTTCCAGAATTAACAAACATTGAATTGACAAAAAGGGTCTCAGTCACTCTCAAGAAGACATCCTGTAAAGTAAAGCCCATTACAGGGTCTCTGAGTCCATTTTCAGAACTTGAAATGGTGACTCTCACTCATTTTATCAACCCAGTATTTGTACAATTCAGAAACGTGTCATAGCAATCATCAAAAGCATCATAAAAGCTACTCTAAGACCAATAAAAAACA
The DNA here is from genome assembly GCF_000741045.1 of Vigna radiata var. radiata. Lineage (NCBI taxonomy): Eukaryota > Viridiplantae > Streptophyta > Magnoliopsida > Fabales > Fabaceae > Vigna > Vigna radiata. The sequence goes on along the minus strand of NC_028351.1, from coordinate 29,545,604 downwards.
AAATCAGAACATCAACCCAAAAACATTATCAAACTCAGACATGAATATCAAAAGAACAAGATCAATACGAGAAAGTGATAATTGTCTAAAAACCGTTATTTTCATACTTAAATTTGATAGTAAAACACACCCTTTTATGGCTTAGAATGAGCTTTAAATCAAGTAAAACACTTAGTTGAGTCTCTCGAGAGTCAAAAGTTGGTTTTAGCGATATTATGCTTGTTTTACATTGTTTTGCAGGGTTTTTAGATGAATTAAAGATGGAAGTGAAGTAAGGTGGACTTAGACCCATGAAAGAAGGAGAAAAATGATGAAAAGAAGGGTCAAGTGAGCCGCTGAGCGCGAGAATGGTCCGTGTCGACTCACTGGCAAGTGTACCAGATTGTTCAAGTAATATAATCGGTAATACCCGATATCGTTCCCCAACAAGAAAAGGGTTTAGTTCACCATTGTCATGGGGAACTTAGACAAAAAATGATGGAACAATGGAAAAGCAAACCCTGGATAGGATGAAAAGGAGCCTAAGCATCCAAGAAATCTTCTCTAGAGAGTGAAAATTAGGTCTGGTCGCCCTCTTCTATCAAAGGAATGCATCTCAAATCGAAATAGGGCTATTTATAGTTGAGGACCGTCACAGAAAACAGGCCCAAGCCCAGTAGACAACCTCTCGGCGCCACACTTATGTCGCCCGACGATTTGCCCATTGTGGCGCTACCGCCCAACGGTAGGGGTCCACCGCCCGACGGTTTGCCCATAGTCGCAAATCCGCCTGGCATCCACGCCTGGTGCCATCTCCTCGCATTTGACCGCCCAACGGTGAATTTTGCCGTTGGGCGGTTCCTCGACTCTTCTTTTCTTCAGTTTTCTTCCTCTATCCTGAGTCTAAGACCTTCATTTTCAACCCTAATCTTCACTTTCATCAAAGTTGCTGCAAAACAAGCATAATATCGCTAAAAACAACTTTTGACTGTCAACTGACTCATTTATTGAGTTTTGCATGATTCTAAGCTCATTCTAAGCCTTAAAGGGTGTAATTTGGTCTAAATTGACATATGAAAATAACTGTTTTTCAACCGTTATCAGTCCGCTGAGCGCTCAGAGCGATTAGAGGGAAATCACTCAGCGACAAAACTAACCGCTGAGCGGTCAAAGCGACAAGAGGCAAACCTCTGAGCGGCGAACTTAGGCGCCTGGGCGGTTGTCTGTTTTTATTACCTAAATTCTTTAATCTTTCTATTATCTTACTGTTATATTTTTGGGCTTATATATAGCCCCAGTGCGAATTAGAAGGGGATTCTTTTGGCAGAGAGAAACGTCCAGAGCTATTCCACACACCTTGGAGGAGGTTCCTTGGATGCTTAGGCTCCAATCAACCAAGTTTAGGTTTATTTCTTCCATTCTTTCATTATATTTCATCTAGATTTACCATGATTATGGTGAACTAAACCCTTTTATTATTGGGGAACAATGTAATCTTTCGAAACTCTCATATATTCAAATTCTTATTTATTTCATATGCTTGTCATATACTTGTTTATCAATTGTTGGGTTCTCATCTTTGCTTAATGCTTTTATTGTTTAACTCATTCATTAAAAGTGGTTTGTCTTTATCGATATGGGGACGTACGGTAA
>NC_028351.1:29531906-29542017 GCF_000741045.1 Vigna radiata var. radiata | reverse complement strand
CCAACAACAATAGGGTTTAGTTCACCATTTTCATGGTGAATCTAGATGAAAAATGGAAGAAGAATGGAAAAGCAAACCCTAGAAAAGATGAAAAGCAGCCTAAGCATCTAAGAGATCCTCTCCAGAGAGAAAAATTAGGTCTGGTCGTCCTCCCCTGTCAAAAGAATGACTTTGAACTCACAATAGGGGTATTTATAGGTGAGGAGCGCAACAGAAAACAGGCCCAAGCCCAGCGGACCACCGCCCGGCAGAACAAGTGTGGCACCCGGTGGTTTCCCACAAACCTCAAAACCGCCCGACGGTGTAGGTTGTCGCGCGGCGTTTTCCCTCAAAACCGACCAGCGCCAATGCCAGTGCCTACTCCTCGCCCTGCACCTCCCGGTGGTGTAAGTTGCCACCGGGCGGTGCGTCGACTCTTCAAATCTTCAATTTTCTTCTCTTTTCTTGAGTCTACGACCTTTATCTTCAACTTTATTCTTCACTTTCTCAGAATTGCTACAAAACAATGCAAAACAAGCATAATATCGCTAAAAACATCTTTTAACTCTCGACAGACTCATTTATTGAGTTTTACTTGATTCTAAGCTCATTCCCAAAATACATGACAAACTACTCAATCCCAAATCTTCAGTGAAATCAAAATAAGATGCATGCATGCTTTCAATCCAGATATTGTACAACAGATGTTACACATTATGAATGATCAATCCACCAAGCAAAAATGCACTCATGAAAATTAACAGTTCAAACCAAGCAANTGTTTCACTCAATCACTCAAGTGTTTAAGGTGACACTCCACTCTCTATTATTCACAAGTCACATGAAACAAAATTGCCATTCATCTCAAACAATCAACATCTTTACATGCAAATGTCATCAAAAGGACTTTTTCAAGGCTTGTAATGAGGTTGGGCTAACAAGAAAAATTGGTTTTTCCGAAAAACAAAATCCTTGAGTTAAAAGAGCTTTCATAATATTTAACAATTAAGCACAACTCTCTTTCTCACCAATCTTACTTATTCCCAACTTCTTTCCTTTCTTCTTTTTTTTTCATTGAGCTCATCTTCATGCTTTTCTTTTTCCCATGAATTTTTTTCTTTTCACAACATTTGAGCTCAATGCATTTCACTTGCTTTTCAATTTTCCCCCATATCACATACAATTAAGCTCATCCTAACTCAAGGTAAAGAATTTCAAGACAAGGGTTCACAACCTGTTTAAGGCTAAGGTTCAAAAAGGGTATCATATTTTTTTCGGTGAAATTTGGCTAGAGAAGGGTTCTCAAAAATGGCCTTGATCATATGACATTCACACGAAATTCAATCAATCATCAAGATTAAGGCAAAATCATTCATGCTTTCCTGTGAACAATGCATACAACAATAAAAACTCTACAGCTCAAAATCTCACACACATGCTTTCTCACACACAAATCATTCATACATCCTGCTTAGCATCAAAACCACAATCATAATTCGTCACACATCTATTTCACTAGATATTAACATGCATTGCAACCCAATTCTCATCCACATCAACTAATCATCAAATAGCTCCATCATGCACATCAGTTAGTTAAACATTTTCAGAAAAAAGTATTAAAGCCAAGAGTACACACTGAAATTAAAATTCAACCTATTCTAGAAATTTAAAAAGAAATAAAATAAAAAAAAAAAAAGTAAAGGAAAGAAAAACTAAATCCTGCCTATGGACATCCCTCTGTAGATGTCTGCAATCAGCCCATGCTGTCATCGGAGTCCTCCTGACTCTCATCATCAGCATCCTCAAAGTTTTCTTCCTCAGTGTTCGGGGCTCCAGCTGCACCAAACCCACTGCTTTGTGCCTGCTGCTCAGGCCATGCCACCGCTGTATGAAACTCATCCATAGTCCACCTTGTGCACTGCTCAGGCCATGCCACCGCTGTATGAGACCTCCAGGCGAAAATCAAAGGGGCAAAGTGTTAACGGATTGGCAAGCGTACCAAATCGTTCAAGTAATAAAAATGGTAAGACCAAGTATCGTTTTCCCAGGAAACTCGAAAGGCTTTCTCGTTCGCGTGAATTAAAATAATAAGACTTGAAAATAAAAATTAATAAATTGATTAAGAGAATAAAATATGAACATGTAAAAAAGATTGATTCAAATGACAGGAAGAAAACAATGGATGAATGGAGTTGTTGGGGGTTTACAATTTCATCTTTATCCACTCTGTCTTATCTACTCCTCTTGAATTATTAGCTTGATTAATTAATTGTCATGCAACTTTCTTAGCCTACCCTTAACCCGATCCCTCGGCGAAAAGAGCCTAATACTAATTACTGGCTTGCTATCCCTAGCCTCCCCTAGCAATTAATACAGCATTATAGAGCAGAAGTTAAACGCAATTGATTGTCATACCCCTATCCCTAGGTGATAATGCATAATCAAGAAATTACTCACCAGTTCATGACATTATTGTACGTCCCCGTATCAATAAAGACAAACATCAGTTATCGAATGAGTTAAACGATAAAGGCATTAAGCACAGATGAGAACCCAACAATTAACAATCAAAACATATTGATACCATATAAATAAGCAATAGTTTCAATAAAAGAGAGTATCAAAAGATTACATTGATTCCCCCAACAACAATAGGGTTTAGTTCACCATNNNCATGGTGAANCTAGATGAAAAATGGAAGAAGAATGGAAAAGCAAACCCTAGAAAAGATGAAAAGGAGCCTAAGAATCCAAGAGATCCTCTCCAGAGAGCAAAATTAGGTCTGGTCGTCCTCCCCTCTCAAAAGAATGACTGTGAACTCGAAATAGGTATTTATAGGTGAGGAGCGCAACAGAAAACAGGCCCAAGTCCAGCGGACCACCGCTTGGCGGAACAAGTGTGGTACCCGACAGTTTCCCATAAACCTCAAAACCGTCCGGCGGTGTAAGTTGCCGCCCGGCGGTTTCCGTCAAAACCGCCTAGCGCCAACACCAGTGCCAACTCCTCGCCCTGGATCGCCCGACGGTGTAAGTTGCTACCGGGCGGTGTGTCGACTCTTCAAATCTTCAATTTTCTTCTTTTTTCTTGAGTCTACAACCTTTATCTTCAACTCCATTCTTCATTTTCTCAGATTTGCTACAAAACAATGCAAAACAAGCATAATATCGCTAAAAATAGCTTTTGACTCTCTACAGACTCATTTATTGAGTTTTGCTTTATTCTAAGCTCATTCCAAGTAGTAAAGGGTGTAATTTGGTCTAAAATGACATATGAAAATAACTGTTTTTCAACCTTCATCAACACCCCAAACTTAGAACTTTGCTTGTCCTCAAGCATACAAAACAAAACTTGGCTTTCTCCTCTTCCATCCAATGATTCAACATTCCTAAAGTACACGACAAAACTACTCAATCCCATATCTTTAGTGAAATCAAAGTAATATGCCTGCATGTTTTCAATTCAGAGATTGTACAACAGATGTTACACATTATGAATGACCAATCCATTAAGTAAAAATGCACTCATGAAAATTAACAGTTCATACCAAGCAAGTGTTTCACTCAATCACTCAAGTGTTTAAGGTGACACTCCAACTCTCTTATTGTTCACAAGTCACATGAAACAAAATTGTCATTCATCTCAAACAATCAACATCTTTACATGCAAATGTCATCAAAAGGACTTTTTCAAGGCTTGTAATGAGGTTGGGCTAATAAGAAAAATTGGTTTTTCCGGAATACAAAATCCTTGAGTTAAAAGAGCTTTCATAATATTTACCAATTTAAGCACAACTCTCTTCCTCACCAATCTCACTCATTCCCAACTTTTTCCCCTTTTCTTTTTCATTGAGCTCCTCTTCATGCTTTTCTTCTTTTCTTTTCTTTTTCTCATGAATTTTTCTTTTCACAACATTCGAGCTCAATGCTTTTCATTTGCTTTTCTCAATTTTCCCCCATATAACCCCAAACTTGAACCTTTTCATCACATACAATTAAGCTCATCCCAACTCAAGGTAAAGAATTTCAAAACACGGGTTCACATCCTGTTTAAGGCTAAGGTTCAAAAAGGGTATAATATATCAAGTACTTTGGGTGAAAATTTGGCTAGAAAAGGGTTCTCGAAAAATGGCCTTGATCTTATGACATTCACAAGCAATCCAATCAATCATCAAGATTAAAGCAATATCATTCATGTTTTCCTGTGAACAATGCATACAACAATAAAAACTCTGGAGCTCAATACCTCACACAACATGCTTTCTCACACACAATCATTCATACACCCTGCTTAGCATCAAAACCAAAGTCATAATTCATCACACATCTATTTCAAAGAATATCCACATGCATTGCAACTCAATTCTCATCCACATCAAATAATCATCAAATAGCTCCATCATGCACATCAGTCAGTCAAACATTTTCAGAAAAAGTATTCAAGCCAAGGATACACACTAAAATTAAAATTCAACCTATTCTAGGAATTTAAAATGCAAAAGTGTAAGAAGAAATCTAGGTTGCCTCCTAGTAGCGCTTGTTTAACGTCACGAGCCTGACCCAAACCTGTTTAGCACTTGTTAGTAAGTGCAATCCTTTCAACACCCTTCAGTAGGTGTACCTTCCGGATATCCATTAGTGGATACAAAAAATTTAGCATCCCTCAGTAGATGCTACCCAAATATTGTTCAGAAAATTCAAAAATAAACAAGTTCAACAAAAGATAAAACCTAAACTACTATTTACAGAAAAATAAACTGCCCCAGCAACATCACGTGTCATCCTTTTTGTTGGTGTCTCCAGTACACCAATTCTTCTTCTTCACGTTGGAATCATCACACCGACTCAGCTTTCATTTATCCACCCTCCTAATAGCAGTGGAGTATGGCATTTGAATTTCCACCATTCCTTTTTCCTTCAGCTCCTTTACTATCCATTCCTTTTTCTTAAATCTCACTTTGCTCCCTGGTTGGAGTGGATCTTCTTTTGATTTTGGGTGAATGGTCTTTCTCCCTTTATCCTCAGGCACCTGCAGAACATAACAGCTGTCATAATAATCAGTACCTGCTATGCTCTCTTCTTGTTCTTCGTCCATCTCTGGCTTCTCAAATTTGTCTCTTTTTACTGTTTTGATCTCATCCCCTTCACGACCAGTATAGAGAAATAGATAATTCAAATCCCTCATCATTATCCTTCCCTCATGAACATCAATAAGCATCTTTGATGTTGCCATGAAGGGTCGCCCCAAAATCACAGGATACTTTTCCTCCGTTTTAACATCCATGACAATGAAATCTGCTAAGAACTCAAGCCGGTCTGCTCGCACAACAACATTTTCCACCATTCCCACTTGCACTTTTGTAGAACCATCTGTCATTGCTATAGTCAAGTCAGATGGTTTCAACACAAGCCCACTGATTTCCCTCAAAATTTTTGTGGGTATTAAATTGGTACTAGATCCAAAATCTATCATAGCTTCCACATCCAAATCATTCAGAGCACATGATAGTGTTAAGCACCCCGGATCTTTAGCCTTAGGAGGATAATTACTCTTTTGTGGTTGAACAACAAGATCCTCTTCTTCATCAGTAAGCTCAATTTCATCATGAATGTTGATTTTAATTCTTTCTGAATAGGGAGGGAGCTGCTGATTTCCTAAAGGTACCACAGTCATCCGGTTGAAAATCTCTCTAAATCCCCCATTACGATTTATTCTGGTTCCTATTTCCTTTTTTCCTCCACCAACCTCTTCTTCATTATAATTTTCATCTTCTTCATCTTCACCGCTCATGGGTTCAAAGAATTCAACCATCAGCATCTCCTCCTCTTCACTGTTCACCACATGGAATGGTTCACAGTCTGCCTCCCAACCATCCTGGCTCGTAATAACCTTGCATTCTCTCTTAGGGTTAGCCTCAGTGCTGGCCCTAAACTGGTTTTTCTCCGTAATTTCTATTCTTGTTGCTAGCTGCCCAATCTGTGACTCTAGTGATTTAAAATTTGCTTGAGTGTTATTTAACTGCTTCTCATATTTTTTGAAGAAGTCGTCAAATCGGTTACTTAAGGTCCTAACAGACTCAGTCAAATTACTCACTCGCTGCCACAGAGGTGATGGTTGTTGCTGCCAGAAGTTTCCTCCTTGTCCAGAAGAAGTATTTTGGCTCTGCCCAATACTTGGATGATTTTTCCAACCTTGGCTAGACTTACCTTGGTTGAAATTTCCTTTCTTGTATTGAAATTGGGCTCCCATATAATTAACATCCTGCTGCATCTCCTCCGTGAAAGCACATTGACCATTGATATGGTCGCCACCGCATACGTCACAAAGTTGTTGTGCATGAGAAATATTTCTAAGTCCCCTAGGAAGTTCAGAGAGGACCTTCGTCAACTTGTCTAATTTCTGGCTGAGGAGGTGATTCTGAGCAGCTGCAGCGTCTTCAGTAGGAAGATGCAAGAGTCCTCCTTTTTGTATGCCCCTCTCACTCTGTGACACTTCGTTTAAAGCCATCTCTTCAATCAAGTCATACGCCTCATTTTCTATTGATATTGCCTCCAACTGAGGCATCTAACATCATTTTGGAATGAGCACGTAAACCTCCAAGGAAAGCAAGCAAGTATGAAGTCTTATCGAACCCATGAACTGGCGTCGCCCTCAATAAACCTTTAAATATGTCCCATGCTTGCCCGAGAGTTTCCTCCATCCCTTGTTTGAACGAAGAGATCTCTAGCTTCCCTTGATTAATTTTTGGAATTGGGAAGAATTTAGTAACAAATTGTTGTGCCACCGCTTCCCAAGTCCTGAACGTTCCTTCAGGGAAAGAATTCAACCAATCTTTTGCGTTTCCTCCAAGCGAGAAAGGAAACAAACTAAGTCTGACTCTGTCATCCGGCACTCCATTTATCTTGACAGTGTTGCAAATCTCACCAAAGATAGTCAAATGCTTGTAAGGATTTTCATTCAACAACCTATGGAATTGATTATTTTGGACTAACTGGATGAGCGCCAGACTCATCACCATGCTGGTTGCGTTATCAGCTGGAACTGCAATGCTCTTGAAGTTTAAGGGGCCTACTGCATTTGCTGCATCCCCCAAAGTACGTCTAGGAGGAGGTTGGTTGGCCATCTCCTCAAGATCTAGTGCAAAAGTCTCAAGCGAAGACTGCGAAATAGCTTCAGGAGAAAGAGATCTCTCACGTGAAGGACGTCTTTTTCTCCTCCCGTTCGGTAAACCTTCTAAAAGAGGTTGCTGGTCTTTTCTGCTCCTAGTATGTATTGTTTCCTGCATACACAAGAAACACACCCTAAAAGCACGTTTACAGAAAAATAAAATAAAACGCAATGAAACAAAAATAAAACAAAAATAATTACAACCAAGTCAAATTCAATCAGTTCACACTACTGGAAAAATAAACCTCGAATCCCCGGTAACGGCGCCAAAAACTTGTTAACGGATTGGCAAGCGTACCAAATCGTTCAAGTAATAAACATGGTAAGACCAAGTATCGTTTTCCCAAGAGACTCGAAAGGCTTTCTCGTTCGCGTGAATTAAAATAATAAGACTTGAAAATAAAAATTAATAAATTGTGTAAGAAAATAAAATATGCACATGTAAAAAAGATTGATTCAAATGACAGGAAGAAAACAATGGATGAATGGAGTTGTTGGGGGTTTTCAATTTCATCTTTATCCCCTCTCTCTTATCTACTCCTCTTGAATTATTAGCTTGATTAATTAATTATCATGCAACTTTCTTAGCCTACCCTTAACCTGATCCCTTGACGAAAAGAGCCTGATACTAATTACTGGCTTGCTATCCCTAGCCTCCCCTAGCAATTAATACAACATTATAGAGTAGAAGTTAAACGCAATTGATCGTCATACCCCTATCCCTAGGTGATAATGCATAATCAAGAAATTACTCACCAACAACAATAGGGTTTAGTTCAATAGATTTCAATAAAAGAGAGTATCAAAAGATTACATTGTTTCCCCCAACAACAATAGGGTTTAGTTCACCATTTTCATGGTGAATCTAGATGAAAAATGGAAGAAGAATGGAAAAGAAAACCCTAGAAAAGATGAAAAGGAGCCTAAGCATCCAAGAGATCCTCTCCAGAGAGCAAAATTAGGTCTGGCCGTCCTCCCCTCTCAAAAGAATGACTGTGAACGCGAAATAGGGGTATTTTTAGGTGAGAAGCGCAACAGAAAACAGGCCCAAGTCCAGCGGACCACCGCCCGGCGAAACAAGTGTGGCGCCAAGCGGTTTCCCATAAACCTTAAAATCGCCCGGCGGTGTAAGTTATCGCTCGGCGGTTTCCCTTAAAACTGCCCAGCGCCAATGCCAATGCCTACTCCTCGCCCTAGACCGCCCGGCGGTGTAAGTTACCGTCGGGCGGTGCGTCGACTCTTCAAATCTTCAATTTTCTTCTCTTTTCTTGAGTCTACGACCTTTATCTTCAACTTCATTCTTCATTTTCTCAGAAATGCTACAAAACAATGCAAAATAAGCATAATATCGCTAAAAACAGCTCGGGTTTTAGTTTTCGCTGCCACCGCCCGACGGTGGGTCGTAATTTTCCTTGCCACTTTTCTTGCTTGCTTTCCTGTAATTTCTCCCAGTAGCTTATGGTCTTTTCCCTAATTTTTTCACTTTCAATATTTTCCTCACTCAAATGCACATGCACACCTAAAATGTATTAAGACAGAATTTGGAAAACAAATAACAAACACAGAAATTCAAAATTATGTACAACAATTGGGATAGTCCCCATAAACACCCATCAGTAGGTGTTCAACTTCTTTATGCTTGGTAATTTCTTCTTCTTCTTCTTTATGCTAAATCTCTTCAAAAAGTTGATTGGACCAAGCACATGTTTCCAGGCATCAATCATAGGAGCCTTAATCTCCAATTCCTTGAAGATCTCCATGAAGTACTTGAACCTATTTTCCTTCCTATGATTTTTCTTTTTATGAGGAAGGGGTTTTTCACATGACCTTTTTTTCTTTCCTCTCTTCCTCTTTTTCTTAATTTTCTCCTTCCTTAACCCTCTCTTTTTATTTTTCTTTTCTTTCTTTATTTTCACATTTTTTTTTCTTTTTTTCTTTTCTTTCAACCACTGTTTTCCCTTTCTCGTCATCCTTCTCACTCTCATTCAACTTTTCTGTTTCTATCTCCTCTATCTTTTCCGCGGCAACAACTTTTTCAGTTTTTATTTCCTCTTCATACATCTCTAACTCTTCTTCTTCTATCTTTTCCTCCTTGACAACCTTANCATTTGTAAAGATAGTGGCTTGACATTCTTCTTTAGGGTTAACTTCAGTATTANCCCTAATAATGCCCAGAGACTTCAAGACCTTTGTTATCTCATCTTCCTCTATCTTCTCTCCATCAATAACCTTGTCATCCTCAAAGATAGGAGCTTGACATTCTTCCTTAGGGTTAACTTCATTATTAACCTTAATAATACCCAGAGACTTCAACGCATGAGAGTGTTGTTCCTGCAATAAACGTTCTTTGGCTTCCCCCAACGTTTCTTTTCGCACTAAGAATAATTCCTGCTGTAAACGTTGTTTAGCTTCTCCCAACGTTTCTTTTGGCCTAGAGGAATGTTGCTCAAATTGGCTATGATATAAGTTTGAATGAGGTTCCCACCAGTGGTCGAAACTATTTTGGTAGAATTGAGTGCCTACAAAATCAAATTCTTGTCTAAACTGCATTCTGCAAAAATTAGGCACCAAACCCTAGAAAACATTTATTAGAACAAAAAATGAAAATAAACATAAAATCAAGTCAAACTCAATCAATTCACACTACTTGAAAAACTAAACCTCGAGTCCCTGGCAACGGCGCCAAAAACTTGTTAACGAATTGGCAAGCGTACCAAATCGTTTAAGTAATATAATTGGTAAAACCCAATATCGTTCTTCCCAGAGACTCGAAAGGCTTTCTCGTTCACGTGAATTAAAATAATAAGACTTGAAAATAAAAATTAATAAATTGTGTAAGAAAATAAAATATGAACGTGTAAAAGAGATTGATTCAAATGACAAGAAGAAAACAATGGATGAATGGAGTTGTTGGGGGTTTACAATTTCATCTTTATCCGCTCTCTCTTATCTACTCCTCTTGAAT
>NC_028351.1:29526284-29531431 GCF_000741045.1 Vigna radiata var. radiata | reverse complement strand
ATGGTGAATCTAGATGAAAAATGGAAGAAGAATGGAAAAGCAAACCCTAGAAAAGATGAAAAGGAGCCTAAGCATCCAAGAGATCCTCTCCAGAGAGCAAAATTAGGTCTGGCCGTCCTCCCCTGTCAAAAGAATGGCTCTGAACTCGCAATAGGGGTATTTATAGGTGAGGAGCGCAACAGAAAACAGGCCCAAGTCCAGCGGACCACCGCCCGGCGGAACAAGTGTGGCGCCCGGTGGTTTCCCACAAACCTCAAAACCGCTCGGCGGTGTAGGTTGCTGCCCGACGGTTTCCCTCAAAACCGCCCAATGCCAACGCTAGTGCCTACTCCTCGCCATGGACCGCTCGGCGGTGTAAGTTGCCGCTGGGCGGTGCGTCGACTCTTCAAATCTTCAATTTTCTTCTCTTTTCTTGAGTCTACGACCTTTATCGTCAACTCCATTCTTCACTTTCTCAGAAATGCTACAAAACAATGCAAAACAAGCATAAGATCGCTAAAAACAACTTTTGACTCTCTACAGACTCATTTATTGAGTTTACTTGATTCTAAGCTCATTCCAAGTAGTAAAGGGCATGATTTGGTCTAAAATGACATATGAAAATAACTGTTTTTCTACCTTCATCAATGTGCTATACCTAAGGAGATGCAGCAGGAAAATAACTATATGGGGAACCAATACCAGTTCAAACAAGGGAATTTCAACCAAGACAATCCTAGCCAAGGTTGGAAGAATCATCCAAGTATTGGTCAACAACAGAATAACCCATCAGGGTAACCAGGAGGCTTCAGGCAGCAGCAACCTTTGTGGCAGCAAATAAATCAATTGACAGAGAATGTCAAAGACTTTTCTAATAGATTTGACAAATTCTTGAAGGATTATCATTCTCAACATTCAAGTGATCAAGGTACTTTTAGATCATTAGAGATGCAACGTGGTCAACTGTCAAAGAGGATTGAAATCACAGAGAAGAATTAGTCTAGGGTTAATACTAATGTTAATCCTAAGGAAGAATGTTGTGTTGTTGTAGTAAGGGAGAAAAGAAAGGCAGAGGAAGAAGTGACTGAAATTAGTAGTGATGAAGAAGAGGTAAGTGAGAGTGACAAGCTTGGTGAAGAAGAGAAAGAAGAAGAGGGATTTGAAGAAGTTGAGAAAAGAAGAGATAGTCACAATGGACAGATGAGAGAAATATTCAAACATGTGACTATGGTTCCTATAGAAGAAAATCATCCTCAAATTCCTGTTTATTCTAAGAAAATTAATTATAACCTTGGAGAGGTGATAGATTTAGATGCAGATGAAGAAGAACAGGAAGTGCCTATGCAGCCATGAAAGGAACATCATCCACCTAAGATGAAGGATCCAGGATTGTTAACTCTTCCATGCGTAATAAATGATGTGGATATAGGAAGAGCTATGATAGACTCTGGGTCTAGCATAAATTTAATGCCCTTAAGTTACTTGAAGAAAATTAAAGGGTTAGTATTAAAGCCAACTAACACTACTATAACAGTTGCAGATGGTTTTATTAAGAAGGCAGCTGGTAGGGTGGAGGATGCAATTATCCGTATTGAGGAGTTGGTATTCTTGATTGATTTTGTAGTCGTGGATATGGAAAATGAAGGAAGGATTCCATTAATTTTAGGAAGACCTTTTATGAGGACTTCCAGAATGAGAATGCGTATCCATGATGGAATAATAACTTTGAAAGATCAAGAATATGTGTTAATGTATAATTGCTCCAAAGGAAAGAAAGTGAAAATGAAGGAGAGGGACAAACATAAGAAGTCAAGAAGAGAAGTTGCACCAGAGGACAACACATTAGGTACCAATTCTAATAGTTGTAATTTTTTGTAGGTACCTAAAGATGAAGAGGTTAACAAAGGGGGAACTACCCACTCTGAATATACACCACTTCCAATAGGAGCACAAGTGAGATTCAAGAACAGGAAGTGGCTTGTTATCAAGATTCGGGAAGATGGCAAGTTGGAAATTGGAAAACCATTCACAAGAGCCATAAAGAAAGTGGATAGAAGGCTACTGATGAGTTGGGTTGATGAAGATCCCAACCAGGATGGAACAACTTGATTACAATTAAATCCTACCTTGTATAAACATTTGTAGTTTTAGGATTATTTGATATGTAATTTATTGAATTTTTGAACACTTGTTAGGTAGCATCTACTGAGGGATGCTAAATTCTTATGTATCCACTGAAGGATACAAGGCAAGTACACTTACTGAAGGGTGTTGGAAAGATAAGCACTTACTGAAAAGTGCTAAGAAGGTTTGGGTTAGGCTCGTGACGTTAAACAAGTGCTACCTAGGAGGCAACCCAGTTGATTATTTTGTTTTTAATCCTGTGTTAAAGTGCATTGCATGTTTAATTGTTGTATCTGAGAGGGGAATGCATATATTTAAAAACATTAAAGTTGAAATTGAGTGTTATAAGGTAAGATTACTCAAAAGAAAGCAAAAGAAGAAGAAGTGAAATTTACTGCAGACCGCTGAGTGGTTGCGGCGCTAATGGTCTTGGCTTTTCTTAAAAGCTGAGCGGTTTTCCAAATGTTTCACTTTGAAACCTTTCTTTGCATTTCGCCTGAGCAGTCTCCCTAAGCCCTGGCACTCTCCTTTCACTTTCAAGAGCTTTTTAGAGAGATTTCCTCACTTTCTCATCACCTACTCACCAAAAATTCAATTTTCTACCATTGTTGGGTCAAAGTTTGGGGTTTTTGGTTGAGGGACTTGCATTGGAGAGGATAGTCATCAATGGATCAATTTTTCTGCAAGCATTCACAGTCTCCACTCAAGTAAGTACGCAAATTCATGTTTAGAGTTTCTATTTTGGGAATTATTGATGAACATACTTAGGAACATGATAAATTAGGGCTTTTGATTTGTATACATGAATTGATAGAATAGGAACTGTTCAAACCGATTGAATTGCATGATTTTGGTCTGGATTGATGAAATTAGTAAAAGAGTGGAGATTAGGATCATTTAGGAAAAGATTTTGAAAAACCCTAGCTTCCATTGCTGAGCAGTCTGTTTTGGCGCTGAGCGGTGGCGCGGCTTGAGGCAAACCGCCTGGGCGGTCTTCTTGGATGCTGAGTGGTCTGTAGCAGATTTTCCTAAATGTTGAAATTTTTGGATGTTTGTGCATTAAGGAGCCCTGTTTTTCTCAAGAATTGTATGATCTGATGATGCACTAACCTCTAATGATGTTTCTGTGAATATTGTTGGATGAATTAGATTTATACAGGAATGCCTACCTCAAGAAGAGTTAAAACAATGGGCAACAAAAGGAAGGAACCAGAGAGAACTAGGAGATTCTATTGTTCTAGGTTCCTCTCAAGGAAACATGAACAACATTATGCTACAGTCCAAGAGAGGTGTTTGGTGATGGAGAGGAAGGCTGTGTACATCCCTGACTTAGCTCCAGAGCTTGGTTTGGAGATTGAGAGGTGAGGTTGGGAGAGTCTGACGACATATCCAGCACCAACTAGTATTGAGTTGGTGAAGGAGTTTTATGCTAATGCCTTGCCTAGAGGAGGAGTGTCCGCAGGGAGATACATGAGCTATGTGCGTGGACATTTGATCAGCTATGATCCTGACACCATTAAAGCCTTTCTAGGGACTAAGTGGCCAGGAGAGCAGTGCGGTTATGCTACTAAAATAGGGGAGGCCAGGGATTATGAAGACATTGAGCGAGTGATGTACATCCCTGGGAGGCATTTTCAGAGAAACCCTAATGGAGCACCGGTGAACATCCTTAGGGCAAATTTAACTCCCCTAGCCTAATACTGGATGGCATTTACACATGCCAACATTCAGCCATGCTCTCATGTTTCTGACATTACTTTACATCGGATCTTGGTCATTTATTGTATGTTGAGGCAGATGGACGTGAACGTTGGTAAGATCATTACCAGCGAGATATTGAGTTGCGCCAACACTGTGAGCAGCAGGACACCACTGGGACATTCGTCCCTGATTACATATTTGTGCCCGCACGCAGGAGTGGACACTGCAGTTCCACCCTTTGAGAGGCTGAGGAGAGTTATTGATGCCTCTTATTTTCGTCAGTACTGTGGAGGTGACGAGCCAGTCGGAGCGGTTCCTAGGAGACGTCCTAGGAGGGTAGCACAGCAAGAGGATGAGCCTACAAATGCACCGGCGCAGCAGCCTGAGCCTTTTCAGATGAGAGACATGTACATGTCTATGATGAAGGCGAGGATGGAGTCCCTTTGTAGAGGGTAGGTGGCCACTGCTGAGATGATCGTAGGACTTTATGACCAGCCACCAATGCACAGGTGGACTATGGACGAGTTCCATAGTGTGATGGCTTGGCCTCAAGGGCAGGCACAGGGTAGTGGGTCCAGAGCAGCTGGAACCTTAGG
The DNA here is from genome assembly GCF_000741045.1 of Vigna radiata var. radiata. NCBI lineage: Eukaryota > Viridiplantae > Streptophyta > Magnoliopsida > Fabales > Fabaceae > Vigna > Vigna radiata. The sequence continues at coordinate 29,527,031 of NC_028351.1, read as the reverse complement.
CAGACAGGATGATGACCAGGAGGATGAAGACTTTGAGGATGCCCAAGAGGAGGATCAGTATGATTCAGATGAGGATCTGCACTGAGAGCATCTACTGATGGATGCCAGCATTTGACAGGGATTTTTCTTTTTCTTTTTCTTTGTACTTTGAATTAGTAGTATAGGTTGAATTTATGTTTGAGTCTATGCTTGGCTTGTACACGTATTTGGATAATGGTTCACTTTTATTGCATGATGAGTTATTTGCTATTGATGATTGATTGTGGATGATGATTGAGAATGTGTGAATACTGATATCCAGGTTGATGGTTCACTAACTATGTGAACAGATGAGTAAGTGATTCATGATTGTGATTTTGATGCTAAGCAGGAATCATGAATAAGAAGTGAGAAAGCATGATTGTGTGAGGTATTGAGCTTCAGAGTTTTATTGTTGTGCACACTGTTTATAGGGAATCATGGATGACATTTACTTAATCTTGATAATTGATTGAATTGCATGTTTATGTCATATGATCAAGGCCATGATTGGAAAGCCTTTACTTAGCCAAATTTTCACCCAAAGAATTTTCAATGATATACCCTCTTTGAACCTTGGCCTTAAACAGTATGAAAAACCCTTGTTTGAATTGAATTACCTTGAGTTAGGGTTGAGAATAAATGTATATGTTGAAAAGGTTCAAGTTTGGGGTTGTATGGGGAAAGTAAAAGGCAAAAGCAAAAGCATTGAGTTCAAAAGATGAAAAA
>NC_028351.1:29520896-29525004 GCF_000741045.1 Vigna radiata var. radiata | reverse complement strand
TTAGGCTCCAATCAACCAAGTTTAGGGTTATTTCTTCCATTCTTTCATTATATTTCATCTAGATTTACCATGATTATGGTGAACTAAACCCTTTATTGTTGGGGAACAATGTAATCTTTTGAAACTCTCATATATTCAAATTCTTATTTATTTCATATGCTTGTCATATACTTGTTTATCAGTTGTTGGGTTTTCATCTTTGCTTAATGGTTTTGTTGTTTAACTTATTCATTAAAAGTGGTTTGTCTTTATCGATATGGGGATGTACGGTAATGTCATGAACTGGTGAGAAATTCCTTGATTATACTAATCCCTCCTAGGGATAGGGGTAGGACGGTCAATTGTATTTGCTTCCGATCGCATTACGTTATTGGTTACTAGGGGAGGCTAGTGATAGCAAGCCGATAATTAATAATAGGCTCTTTTTACCAAGGGATTGGGTTAAGGGTAGGCTAGAAAGTTTGCATGGCAATTGGATAAATAAGTGAACTAAATAAGAAGAGTAGATATATGAGAATGGATAAGATGAAATTGTAAACCCCAACAATACCATTTATCCATAGTTTCTTAAAACTAATTGAATCTACTGCATTTGCATGTTTATTTTTGTTCTTTGCATATAACCACCAAATTAATTCTTTTCTCAAGTCTTACGCGATTTGTTTACATGAAAAGTAAGGCCTAAGAGTCCTTTGGAAAGAACGATATTGGGTTTACCAATTATATTACTTGATAACGATCTGGTACACTTGCCAATGGCTTAACAGAAAGTAAGGGAATCAATAACAGTGCTGGAAAAGTAAATTCAAGTGCAAGAAGTGTAAATTGAATTGAAAATGCAATCAAAGAAATGTAGACTAGAACAAACAGGAACATAAACTTTGTATTGAAAGCTGAAATTAAAATACAAGATACCAAAAATCACCGAAAATCACGGCCTGTCACCCTCGCAACTCGATGAAATCCATAATCGAAGAAAATTGTATCTACTCTACGAAATTTGTAAATCTACTCTATAGCGAGAGAATGAAAAACCTATTCTAAGTACACTACCTGTCACCGAGTGCACGTACGTTATTCATTACAAAGACTTCCTTTTATAGGAAAAGCAAAAATAGAAAAAGAAAAGAAAAAGGGAAAGGGGAAGAACCGAATAACGGTAGAAGCTTCTTGAATCAACTCTTTCAACTAACTCTGACCATTCTTCAACCGTTCCAACTCAGCACGTGCTCTTGATGATCAAGCTTCTCCGGTCCGATTTGCTTTCTTCTGGGCCGATTAAATTTCTGGTCGTCTCCCTTTTTGGCTGTCTATGTGTGGGCTGTGGAGCTTGCGTCTCTGAATCGCTGCAACACTTCTGCTCTCTGTACTTTGAGGAACCCTAGCTTGAGGGTTGAGAAAATTAGGAAAAACCCCAAATCGATTTGAGGCTCTCTGCGTAGAATGAAACAAAGTAACAAGGCCCCCCTCAGTTTGCTATCCTCGCAGCAGCATGAAACGCTGTGTTTCCTTAGACTTCTTCAAACGAACTTCAGCCCATCTCTTCTCCAAGCACACTATTTCATTAAAGGTTAGCTCTTGCCAGCGCAACTGCCCAATCTAATCCGCACTAGCTTTGGCCCAATTCATTACTTTAACAATCTTCATCTATTGCCAGCAAATTAAAATATTGGGCTTAACACTGGCCCATTAACATCTTGAGCAGTCCTTTTTTTCAATTCAATTAGCCACCACAGTAAAATAAATATTTATTTTTCTGAATATTTTTATTTAAAGAAGAAAATACCTAATTATCTAAAAACCTATTTTATTTAACTAAAAAGGGAAAATTAACACAATTTTACAAAACATCTATTTTTATCCTAATTTCTCTAAAGTATACTATTTCTAATGAATTAAAAACTAAAATATTTTAAAACAAGAGTATTAACATGAAAAAATGGGAAAATTTAGAGACTTAACACACCCCCACACTTAAGGAACTGCCCTCCTGGGCAGGGAAAATCAAAAAGAGAAACAAAAAACCAAGACTTAAACTAAAGAAAAGAAGACTCAATACGAAAACTCAAAAACACCATCACAACTCACTCAACTCTGCTCATTCAATCAATTCCCAGCCATCTCTTCAAATCAGAAACTGCATAACATAATTCTCAACTTCAAACCAAAGTTTCAGCAATCCCAACATTGAAAAAAAACAACTTAATTCAGCCAATTTAAGCAAAGAACATATTCAGAAAAGTAGAAATTTGTTTCAGCCTCACAGGAAGTGTTTACACTCATATTCACTCAAGTGTTTAGGCTCATCCTGTTTCACTCCCTCATGACATGTCAACCTCTATTCTTAACTTTGAAAAGACTCTAAGTGACCATGCTCAGCTCTTTGGTTTTATCTAAATCAAAAGGACTTCATTGGCTTGTAATGTAATGGTATGAAGGGTTAGAAAACACAAGGCTATATGGAAATGAAGAATCTGTGAAGAAGAGAGAAGAACTCAGAACTCAGTGCATTGTTTTTTATATTTTGGCCAGTCCCATTTTTTCTTTCTCTGGTTTTCAACTCTTTCAGGTCTCAGTTTTCTTTCAATTCTTTTGCCTTTTTTTTTCTCTATTTCAGACCTGCTCTATTTTTTTTTCTTTTTATCATAACCAGATTTTTTTTTTCTTTTCTTTTTCTTGGCCTTTCTTTTCTCTTTTGCTTTCACCAAGTTACTAAATCCTAACTTCCTCTCACAGCTTATACACGTTGGGTAATGATGGGGAATAAAGCTTGTACTGAATGGAACAAACAAAATGGCTAAGGCTCAAGGTTAATGTACAATGGTCAGAAAAACTGAAATGAGAAAACTAAATGGTTATGGATGGTAAGAAAGAATGCCTAAATCATGTCTAGAGTCAACCAAGAGCAAGCTTTTCACAAAGAATCAATGCAAAATCAGAATGAAAATCAAGCATGCATGAAATCACACAATAAAGACAAAAAAATTGGCCAAAATTATCTCCAGGTTAATAAATTGCCAAAACTGACTTGCTACCCTCTTATATGCAAAAATGCTTANTTGAACTGAACTAAGATGCAAAAAGCAATGCTAGGACTACTTCTACTTGAGTCTAAAGCAGAAAACTACAATAACAGTTCCAATTAGCAAAAATAAGACTGAAAAAATGAATTGAAATAGAAAATGATGAATAAGAGTATGAAAGAGAACTCAAAATGCCCCTAGAAATATCTAACAGTGTGACAAAAACTATTTATAAGGTATAGAAAACCTAAGAAGATCCTAAACAAAGACAATGAAAGTTAAAGAACCTAAGAAACTCTTTCTAAACAAAACAGAACCATAGATCCTAATGTGAAAATCTAAAACAGGGAATCAAAATCAGAAAAATAAAAGAAACTTACACCTAGTTCTATTTACAGAAACAATTTCAAAGAATCTAACCTAAACAATCTAAAAAAAACTATCTAAAACAGATTAAGAAGGTAAAATAGTAACCTAAACAGAACCTATAATGAAAAAAATTCTAAAGCAAATGCCTATTTTCTAAAAAAGAACATGAAAATGAAAAACACCTAAGACAATTGCTAATGCTAAAACAGAAATTAAAGAATANCCAATGCATGAAATAGAAGGCAAGAATATAAGAAGAGAAAGACAATCCTAATATGAATTCTAATTACATAAACTATAAGCAAAAATAAAGTCTAATCCTACTGTTAAGTCCCTGGCAAATGTACCAGATCGTTATCAAGTAATATAAACGGGTAAGTCTGAGTATCGTTTTCCCAAAGGACTCTTAGGCCTTAACTATCATGTAACCTAGTTGCGTAAGACTTGAGAAAAGAATAAATTTGGTCGTTGTATGCAAAGAAAAATAAATAAATATGCAATGCAATTGATTCAATTGGTTTTAAGAACTATGGATGAATGGTGTTGTTGGGGTTTACAATTTCATCTTATCCACTCTCATATATCTACTCTTCTTATTTAATTCACTTGTTTATCTAATTGCCATGCAAACTTTCTTAATTACCCTTAGCCCAATTCCTTGGTGAAAAGAGTGTTAACGGATTGGCAAGCGTACCAAATCGTATCAAGTAATAATA
>NC_028351.1:29516143-29520716 GCF_000741045.1 Vigna radiata var. radiata | reverse complement strand
AATAAAATATAAACATGCAAAAGAGATTGATTCAATTGACGAGAAGAAAACAATGGATGAATGGAGTTGTTGGGGGTTTACAATTTCATCTAATCTGCTCTCTCTTATTTAAACTCGCAATAGGGCTATATATAGGTGAGGAGCGCAACAGAAAACAGGCCCAAGCCCAGCAGACAACCGCCCGGCGGAACAAGTGTGGAGCCCAACGGTTTCCCACAAATCGCACTACCGCCCGACGGTAGGGGTCTACCGCCCGACGGTTTCCCTCAAATCGCAAAACCGCCCAGCGCCAACGCCAGGTGCCTACTCCTCGCCTTGGACCGCCCGACGATGGAATTTGCCGCCGGGCGGTGCGTCGACCCTTCAATTCTTCAATTTTCTTCTCTTTTCTTGAGTCCACGACCTTAATCTTCAACTCCATTCTTCACTTTCTCAAAATAGCTACAAAACAATGCAAAACAAGCATAATATCGCTAATAACAGCTTTTGACTCTCTACAGACTCTTTTATCGAGTTTTGCTTGATTCTAAGCTCATTCTAAGTAGTAAAGGGTGTAATTTGGTCTAAAATGACATGAAAATAACTGTTTTTCAACCTTCATCAACACCCCAAACTTAGAACTTTGCTTGTCCTCAAGCAAACAAAACAAAACAACACTAACAAAACATGGCTTTTTACTCTTTCATCCAATGTTTTAACATTCCCAAAGTACATGACAAAACTACTGAATCCCATATCTTCAATGAAATCAAAATAAGATGCATGCATGCTTTCAATCCAGATATTGTACAACAGATGTTACACATTATGAATGACCAATCCACCAAGCAAAAATGCACTCATGAAAATTAACAGTTCATACCAAGCAAGTGTTTCACTCAATCACTCAAGTCTTTAAGGTGACACTCCAACTCTCTATTGTTCACAAGTCACATGAAACAAAATTGTCATTCATCTCAAACAATCAANATCTTTACATGCAAATGTCATCAAAAGGACTTTTCCAATGCTTGTAATGAGGTTGGGCTAACAAGAAAAATTGGTTTTTCCGGAATACAAAGTCCTTGAGTTAAGAGAGCTATCAAAATAGTTAACAATTTAAGCACAACTCTCTTCCTCACCAATCTCACTCATTCCCAACTTTTTCCCCTTTTCTTTTTCATTGAGCTCACTTTCATGCTTTTCTTCTTTTCTTTTCTTTTTCTCATGAATTTTTTTCCTTTCACAACATTTGAGCTCCATGCTTCACAATTGCTTTTCAATTTTCCCCCATACAACCCCAAACTTGAACCTTTTCATCGCATACAATGAAGCTCAACCGAACTCAAGGTAAAAAAATTTCAAGACAAGGGTTCACATCATGTTTAAGGCTAAGGTTCAAAAAGGGTATAATATATTCAAGCACTTTGGGTGAAAATTTGGCTTGAGAAGGGTTCTCAAAAATGGCCTTGATCATATGACATTCACATGCAATTCAATCAATTATCAAAATTAAGGCAATATCATTCATGTTTTCCTGTAAACAAAACATACAACAATAAAAACTCTAGAGCTCAAAACCTCACATAACATGCTTTCTCACACAAAATCCATTCATACACCCTGCTTAGCATCATAATCACAATCATAATGTATCACACATCTATTTCATGGATATTAACACACAACACAACTCAATTATCATCCACATCAAGTAATCATCAAATAGTTCCATCATGCACAACAGTCAGTCAAACATTTTCAGAAAAGTATTCAAGCCAAGAGTACACATTGAAATTAAAAATTCAACCTATTCTAGAAATTTAAAGAGTAAAAGTAAAAGAGAGAAAACTAGGTTGCCTCCTAGTAACGCTTGTTTAACGTCACGAGCCTGACCCAAACCTGTTTAGCACTTGTCAGTAAGTGCAATTCCTTCCACCACCCATCAGTAGGTGTGCCTTCCTGGAATCCTTCAGTGGATTTAAAGATTTTTTAACATCGCTCAGTAGATGCTACCCAAAAATTGTTCCAAAAATTCAAAATTTACATGTTCCAATGAAAGTAAAAAGAATGAAAATAACTGAAAATGAAAATTGTTCTTAAAATACAAAAATTGATTTCCAGCAATTCAACTCTTTTTCTTCACGTTGGGATCTTCGTCGTCCCACCGGCTCAATTTTCGTCTGTCCACCCTCTTGACCTGTCTGCTGTATAGTGCTTCAATTTCCACCTCCCCTTTTTCTTTCACCTCCTTTATTATCCACTCCTTCCTTTTATATTTAACTTTGCTTCCCCGTCGGAGTGGTTCTTCTCTTGCTTTTGGGTGAATGATTCTCCTGCTTTTATTCACTAGTGCCTGCAAAACATTACAACTATCAGAATAATTAGTATCTGACGTGCTCTCTTCTTGCTCGGCTTCGCTCTCCTACTCCTCACGTCTGGTTCTTTTCATCACTTTGATCGTGTTTTCATTATACCCAATATAAAGAAACAAGTGATCTACGTCCCTCATCATTATTCGCCCATCATAAACACTAATAAGCATCTTCGAAGTTGCCATGAAGGGCCTTCCCAAAATCACAGGACACTCATCATCAGTTTTCATATCCATGACAATGAAATCTGCCAAGAATTCAAGTTGTTCCACTCGTACAATAAAATCTTCTGCCATTCCCACCGGTATTTTTACCGAACCATTAGCCATTGTCACAGTAAGATCAGACGGTTTCAATACAATCCCTCTTATTTTTGTCAGGAAATCTGTGGGCATCATATTAATGCTAGATCCCGAGTCTATCATGGCTTCCACATCAAAATCATTCAGGGCGCATGATAATGTTACACATCCCGGATCTTTTGCCTTAAATGGATGATCCCTCTTTAGCGGTTGAACAACAACGTCTTCCTCTTTATCGGTGAGTTCAGTCTCTTCTTCACGACTGACATTGATTCTTTCAACATAGGGAGGGATTTGCGGATTTACTTCAGGTACCATAGTCACTTGATTGAAAATCTCTCTAAATCTCCCATCATGACTGTCTTCAACTCGCATCTCTTCTTTACCTCCACTAACGTTGAACTCACTAGCCTCTTCTATTTCTTGGCTTTCCTTTCTTTCCTCAGCACCTACCATCTCTTTGTCTTTGTCTTAACCACTCCCCTTATTGACTAGATCATCCTCAGCCTTCTTTATTTCTCTCATTATAACAACCTTGCATTCTTCTTTGGGATTAACATCAGTGCTAGCCCGGAACTGGTGCTTCTTGGTGGTTCGATCCTTTTTGACAGCTGGCCAATCTGTGACTCCAATGATTTGAAGTTTGCTTGATTACTATTTAACTGGGATTCATAAATTTGAAAGAATTTATCAAATCTCCAACTTAACTCTCTGACTGTCTTAGTTAAATTGTTCACTTGCTGCCATAAGGAAGAGGGTTGTTGCTGCCGGATGTTGCCCACTTGTCCAGATGAATTATTCTAGCTCTGCCCAATGCTAGGGTGATTTTTCAACCCTTGAGTAGAATTACCTGGGTTGAAATTTCCTTGCTTGTATTGAAATTGGGCTCCCATATAATTAACATCCTGCTGCATCTCCTCAGTGAAACCACAATGACCATTGATATGGTCACCACCACATAAGTCACAAAGTTGCTGTGTCTGGGAAATATTTCTGATTCCCCTAGGAAGTTCGGAGAGGACCTTCGTCAACTTGCCTAATTTTTGGCTGAGAAGGTGATTCTGAGCAGCTGCAGCGTCTTCAGCAGGAAGATGCAAGAGTCCTCCTTTTTGTATGCCCCTCTCACTTTGTGATACTTCATTCAAGGCCATCTCTTCAATCCAGTCATACGCCTCGTCTTCCGTCTTTCTATTGATACTACCTCCAGCTGAGGCATCTAACATCATCTTGGAATGAGCACGTAAACCTCCAAGGAAAGCAAGTAAGTATGAAGTCTTATTGAACCCATGAACTGGGGTTGCCCTCAATAAACCTTTAAATCTGTCCCATGCTTGCCCGAGAGTTTCCTCCATCCCTTGCTTGAATGAAGAGATCTCCAGCTTCCCTTGATTAATTTTTGGAATTGGGAAGAATTTAGTAACAAATTGTTGTGCCACGGCCTCCCAAATCCTGAACGTTCCTTCAGGGAAAGAATTCAACCAATTCTTTGCATTTCCTCCAATAGAGAAAGGAAACAAACTGAGTCTGACTCTGTCATCTAGCACTCTAGTTATCTTGACAGTGTTGCAAATCTCACCAAAGATGGTCAAATGCTTATAAGGATTCTCATTCGACAACCCATGGAATTGATTATTCTGGACTAATTGGATGAGCGATGGACTCATCACCATGCTGGTTGTGTTATCAGCTGGAACCGCTATACTGTTGAAGTTCAAGGGGCCTATTGCGTTTGCTGCGTGCCCCAAAGTACGTCTAGGAGGAGGTTGGTTAGCCATCTCCTCAAAATCTGGTGCAGAAATCTCAAGTGAAGACTGCGAAATTGCTTCAGGAGAAAGAGATCTCTCACGTGAGGGACGTCTCCTTCTCCTCCCTTCTGGTAAACCTTCTAAAAGAGGTTGCTGGTCCTTTTTGCTTCTC
>NC_028351.1:29512051-29515208 GCF_000741045.1 Vigna radiata var. radiata | reverse complement strand
CTAATCAAACAGCAATGGAACAGACTTCCTAAAATACAATTCCTAATCATGCGATACCGAAATCAAATGCTGAAATCATAAAGGAACAGTACACGAATCTAAAGCAACTCAAAATCTAATACTGAAATGAAAAATCAATCAATGCTAAAACAGAGAAAGTAAAATCATGTGCAAGAATCAAAATTGAAAGAATAGAAACATAAAATTTGTATTGAAATCTGAAATCAAAAGTACAGAATACCAGAGTTTCTCAGAATCCCACTGCCTGTCACCCAATGGAAAAATCCAAGAATCCCCAATTAAGCAGAGTGTATCTATTTCTACGAAAGCAATAAAATCTAAAACTAAAGAATTTGGAACTGAGAGTCTAGAGTGGTGTTTGTCACCCACCACCTGTGTTTATACACTTTACAAAACATCCCTTATATAGGGGACAATCCAAAATAGAAAAAAGAAAGAAAATGGGAAAGGGGGAATGAATCACTAACTACTTTGGAAGCTTCTCATTTCCTCTTCTCCAAATAACTCTGAATCACCAAATGCTTCCTTCTTCTCCGATTTGCTCTCTGGGCCAACTTTCTCTTGGGACGTGATGCCTTTGATCGTCTTCCAAAGCGGCCCATGGAACTCGCAAATGCTTCGTCATAGCACCTCTTCTTCTCTCTACTCTGAAGAACCCTAGGTCTAATGTTAAGAAAATTGGAGAAAGTCTTCCAAATGGTCGCACTCTAGCTCTTTTTCACAAATGAAATGTGCCCAGTAGCTCTGCCCCTTCTCGCAGCCTGAAACGTTGCATTCCATTGATCATCAAAAACTCACAGCTTCAAAACGCGCATTTCGCTAATTGATTTAACTAAAAAGGAAAAATTAACACTATTTCTACAAAAAACCTATTTTTATCCTAATTATTCTAAACTACCTTAATTCTAAAAATTAATAGCAAAACTAACCTAAAAGAAAAATATTAACATAGAAAATTGGGGAAAAATAGAGAATTAACACACCCCCACACTTAAGGAACTGCCCTCATGGGCAGGGAAAACTAAATAGAAAAACAAAAAACCAAGACTCAAACTAAAACGAAAAGACTCAAAATGGAAACTAAGAAACTCTATCACAGCTTACTCAACCCTGCACATTCAATCAATTTCTAGCCATTTCCTCATCAGAAACTGCATAACTTAATTCTCATCCTTAAACTCAGTATCAACAATCCTAGCAAGTGGAAAAACAACTCAATTCAGCCAATTTCAACAAGGAACATAATCAGAAAAGCATAAGTCAGTTTTAGCCTCACATGAACAAGTGTTTACACTCAGATTCACTCACTGTTTAGGCTCAGCCTGTTTAACTCCTTCATGACATGTCAACTTTAATTCTTAACTTTGAAAGGACTCTAAGTGACCATGCTCAGCTCTTTGGTTTCATCTAGATCAAAATGACTTTATTGGCTTGTAATGTAATGGTATGAAGGCTAAGAAAGCACAAGGCTTAATGGAAGTAGAAACTGTGAAGAAGAAGGAAGAACCTAAAACTCAGTGCACTGTATGTCTATCTTTGGCCAATTCAATTTTTTTTCTTTCTCTCTAGTTTTTACTTCTGCTCAAGTCTCTTTTTTTATAATTTTGCACTTTTGCTCTTTTTCCATACCTGTTCTTTCTTTTGCACACAACTAGCAATTCATTTTTTTCTTTTTCTTTTTTTCACTTTTGGCCTTCTTTTCTATGGCGCTCACCAAGTTCCAAGATCCTCCATCCCTTTCACATGTCTCTACCGGTTAGGTATTTGGTGGGAAAAAGGGTTTGTAACGAATGGAAANAAAGAAAAATGGCTAAGGCTCAAAAGAAAAGGTGCAATGGTAAGAAAAACTGAAAGGAGTAAACTAATTGTCATGGATTAAAAGAAGAATGCCTAAATCATATCTAAAATCTAACAAAAGCAAGCTTTTCACAAAGAATCAATGCAAAATCAGGATGAAAATCAAACATGCCTGAAATCACATAAGAAAGACAAAAAATTAGGCCAAAATCTCTCCAGGTTATGAATTTTTCCAAAACTGACTTGCTACCCTCTTATATGCAAAAATGCTTAATTAAACTGAACTCAGATGCAAAAACCAAAGCTAGGACTACTTCTACTTGAATCTAAAGTAGAAAACTATAATAACAGTTCTAATTAGCAAAAATAAGACTGAAAAAAGAATTAAAATAGCAAGGATGAACAAGGGTATGAAACAGAACTCAAAATGACCCTAGAAATATCTAATAGTGTGACCTAAACTATTTACAACCTGCACAGGATAAAACTAGCCTATGTAAGAATAAGAAAACCTAAACTAGACTAAAACAGGTTCGTATTTAAGGTATAGAGAACCTAAGAAGATCCTAAACAAAGACAATGAAAGGAAAAGAACCTAAGAAACTCTTTCTAAACAAAACAGAACCAAAAGACATAGATCCTAATGTGAAAATCTAAAACAGGGAATTAAAATCAGAAATATGACAGAAACCTACAATTAGTTCTATCTACATAAACAATTTCAAAGAATCTAAAAACTATCTAAAACAGATTAAAAAGTAAAGAATCTGTAAAATTCCTAAAGAAAAACCTAAGTAGAACCTATAATGAAAAGAATTCTAAAGAAAATGTCTATTTACAAAAAAGTAAAACAGAACTACCAATGCTTAAAACAAGAATTAAAGAAGCTAAAATAGAAACAAGAATAGAAAAGAATCCTACAAGCAACTATAAATTCTAAAAGTAAAGCCTTATCCTAAAACAGAATCTAAAAGAATAACAAACTGGGTATTTACAAACTAAAGCTAAGTATTTACAAACTAAAACAATATTAAAAACAACTTAGAAAAGAAAAACAATTTATGCCTATTTTTAACTACAAAGAACATTGTTAACAGATTGGCAAGTGTACCAAATTGTTCAAGTAATAATAAATGGTAAGTCCAAGTATCGTTTTCCTAAGAGACTCACGGCACTAAACTGTTGTGCTTTTGCTTAACCAATCAAGACTATAAAAAATAATATTTTGGGATTTTTATAAAGTGCAGAAAAATAAACATGAATGCAATTTGATCAATTGAGGTTAAACACAAAAGTGGATGGATGAATGGAGTTGTTGGGGGTTTACAATTTCATCTTA
>NC_028351.1:29502668-29511011 GCF_000741045.1 Vigna radiata var. radiata | reverse complement strand
AGCATAATATCGCTAAAAACAGCTTTTGACTCTCTACAGACTCATTTATTGAGTTTTGCTTGATTCTAAGCTCATTCCAAGTAGTAAAGGGCGTAATTTGGTCTAAAATGACATATGAAAATAACTGTTTTTCAACCTTTATCAAACACATACTAACATATGCATATTCAAGTAAAAATAACATTTATAACTATACCTTCTCACCCCCACACTTAAGAGGCACATTGTCCTCAATGTGTGAGTGAGTAAGGCTCCTAAACAGCACAGACATATACACAGATCAATCAACTACAAATTTACACAAAAATAGATTTTAAAGAACAAGAGTTTTACAAATCAGAACTGAAAAGCTAATCACACTTGAACTCAAAGCAAACATCTACAAAAAGCCACAAATTTATACAGAACAAAATTGAAAAAGATTAAAATTGAGCATGAAATATGTACAGGGTGAGTTTAACAACGTGGTGGCTTGGCTAGAGCATATGCAGGGTAGTGGATCTGGAGTAGTTGAAGCTCTAGCCATGGACGAGGATGACGAGGATGATGATGACTTTGAGGGTGCTAAGGATGGAGATGAGGAGGACTCAGACGACAACATGAGGTTGAGCAGCTGATATAACATCTACCGATGCATGCTATAGGGACTAGAGCAGGAATTTTTCTTTTTCTTGTCTTTTTGAATTTGTAATTTGAACTTATTTGCTTCTGTTTAGTAGTGTAGGTTTTAATGTACTTGGTCTGACACTTTATCTGTTATGATGGTTTGATTGATATTGTTGCATGGTGAGTGTTGCTCAATGATGCTTGATATTGATTGATGTTGAGATTGCACTGTATGTTGATGTACAAGTGGTGGTTCACAAGCTTTGTGAATAGATGCATGAGGATGTTGTGATTGTGATTATGATGTTAAGTAGGGTATTTATCTGGGATGTTTGGAATAATGAGTGAGCTTATGAGTGAGGTTTTTGAACTCCAGAGTTTTTTATTGAATGATTGTTATCTACTTGAAAGCATGAATGATATTGCCTAGGTTTCTATGATTGATTGAATTGCATGTATTTGTCATATGATCAAGGCTGTTTTTTATTAGCCCTTTCTTAGCAAATGAAAAAATTTTCATTCCATGAAAAGAACCATGTGTTCTACCCTTTTTGAACCAAAACCTTAAACAATATGTGAAATCCTTTTTGAAAAATCTTTACCTTGAGTTAAGTTGAGAATTTTTGTGTGTTATTATTTAAGGTTCAAGTTTGGAGTTGTTGGGGGAAATTGAAAGAAAGATAAGCATTGAGCTAATGTGTTGAGCAAAAGATGAAAAGATGCAAAAGATGAAAACATAGAGAAGATAGAAAAGATAGAATGAAAAGAAAATATCAATGCAAAGAAAAGGGAAAGTTGGGAATGAGTGAGATTGGTAAAAAGAGAGTTTGGGCTTGAAGTATGAATGCTTGAATTACTCTCTTAACTCAAGGATTTTGTGATATAGAAAAACCAATTTTTCTTGTTAGCCCAACCACATTATAAGCCTTGTAAAAGTCCTTGTGAGCACATGTGTGTGTGATGATGATTGATTGTGATAAATGAAAGACAATTTTGTTCTATGTGACATGTGGATAGTAGAGGGAAGGAGTGATCTCTTGAAACACTTGAGTGATTGAGTGAAACACCTTGTCTGGTAAGAAATGATTCCATGAATCTGTTGGATATTATGTGATTACGCGAACACCATGATAAATATTGAGAATGAAGGCATGTGTGCATCTTGATTAAATTCTATTGATGAGCAGATTTGAGTGATTACTTGTCTGGAAAGAAAAGAGTTTTGAATGTGATTGAACCATTGTGATGATTGGTGGAAAACTAAGTTGCATTTTGTTTGCTTGAGGACAAGCAAAGTTCTAAGTTTGGGGTTGTGATAACGGTTCAAAAACCGTTATTTTTATACCAAAATTTGACGCAAAACACACCCTTTGTGACTTAGAAAATAGCTTGAAATCATGCATTTTGCTTAAGTTAGAGAATAATAGAGTCAAATTTTAGTGGTATTATGCTTAGTTTTCCTTGTTTTGGCAGGATTTAACATGAATTGAATGAAGGAAGTTGAAGTAGGAAGGAGTTGGACTCAAGAAAAGATGGAGAAGTACACAAATGAAGAAACGCAACCACCGTTGAGCGCCAGGACAGTGCCGAGCGCCAGCTTCGCTGAATGATTCTCTGTCAAACGCTCAAGCACCAACGCTGAGGGGAGAATTTGAGTATTGCGCCCACCATTGAGCACTACCTCACCGTTGAGCGCTGGCTTCTACAGTGAAGTCACTGCCAAACGCCTGAGTGTTAACACTGAGTGTCCATCTTGAGTGTCATACCCAGCGTTGAGCGGTGACCTAGCGCTGAGCGTTACTACTTTGGGCCTGGGCCAGTTTCTGCTGATTTTAATGAGTTATAAATAGATTTGCACGAACCAGAGAATGGATCTTTTGGAAGAAGGAGATGCAGGAACACCCTTTTCACCCCTTAGAGGCAGATTTTGGATGTGGAAGCTCAAATCTACAAGTTCTAGGGTTTATTTTTTCATTCTTTTCATTAATTTCATCTAGTTTCACCATGTTTATGGTGAACTAAACCTCCATTGTTGTTGGGGAAACGATGTAATCCTATTGAAACTCTCATATATTGAATTGATGCTTCATTCATATGCGTTATTTTATTAATTGTTAGAGTTTTTCCTCCATTATCTTTGCATGCTTTGTTTAAGACATTATTCAATAGCGTGATCTTTGATTTTATCCATATGGACACATATGGGTAGATCTAGACATGAGGGAATTCTCTCGGGAGCAATATTACCTAGACATAGGGATAGGAGGACCGATTGCCTTTAAGCTTTTGTGCGAATGTAATGCATAATCAATTGCTAGGGAGACAAGACATTGTAAACTAGTAATTAGGAGTAGGCTCTCTTCACTAAGGCATTGGGATTAGGGTAAATTAGAAAGTGGCATTAACATTAATGAAAAAGTAGAATTCGTAAATACATGAGAGTGAATTAGGATAAGTCGGAAACCCCAACAACACAATTCATCCATATCATTCAACTGCCAATTGATCAACCTTGTATGCATATTTAATTTTCGTTTTTTTGCATTCTAAACCCTAAATTTCATTTTCTCAAGTNTTAAATAATCAACAAATCACATGAAAGTCTAGGCCTATGAGTCTCTAGGGAAACNATACTTGTTCTTACCACTTATTATTACTTGATACGATTCGGTACACTTGCCGAAGTCTTAACAATACTAAAAAACATACAATGGTGTAAAAGAGATGTAAAATAGTAAAAGAGCTAAGAAATATATATATATATATATATATATATATATATATATATATTGTCTACTCTATCTCATCCACTTATAATCTATCATTTATTCTACCCTTACAATTTTCCAAGGAAGGCCCTTCACCTCACAGTCTTCACCCTGCACCTCCCATTATTTTGATATTTCCAATTGTAACCCTCTGTCACGGAATATTTTGATTTNAAAAAAAAGGCTGACCCATCCATTCAATAAAAAGAAGCAAACCCTACACTCCTTTCTCCACTCTAGTGCAGTGTCGCATTTCACATTCGAAAACTCTACACTCCTTTTTCCTCCTTTCTTCCTTTGTNCCATATTTCATATCTCAGTTACCCTTTCTTTCTCCTCTCTTCCAACATTACTCCCCTCCTCCCTTCCTCCCTCACTTTAACCATTTATTTTGAATCCCCTCTTTCCCTCCTCTTTGGTTTCTGGTTTGGTGGTTGTGTGGTGTTGTTGCTGTTGGTGAGTTGTAACATAGTAGTGGTTTATCAAGCTTAGCTTTGGCGTCCAGGTTAGTTATTGTGTGATTTCCTTAAGCTGCTCGTATATAATGCATGATGATTATTTTGTTGTAATGTAATAAAATGATTGTTTTTTTATCTGTTGTTATTATTGTATGCATGTACGGAGGGGCTATGATCTGGGGTTGGGGCTGCTTGATTTGGGGTTGGGGATGTTGGATACGAGAGTGACGCCTTAATCGCACCTGGAATTGTGAATTAGGTAGAGGCGCACTTGGAAGTGCGGATAAGAGAGTTGCCGCAATTGGAACTGTTCACGCAGAGCCACACTTGGAAGGGCGGTTGAGGAGCACCGCAGTTGGAGGTGTAGGTGGTGTTTCGCCAAAGTTGTAGTTTCGGTTACTGTTGGTAGAGATGTGATTAAGCTAATTTTTTGGTTTTATTATTTTGGTTTTCTTTTTTCTACGCTTATGAAAAATTATGAAGGGTAGGGAGATGTAGGATCCATGGTTACGAAATGATTAACTCATCATTAATTTTTGTTTAACTTTAATAAATAAAGGACAAATGTGTTAAATGAAAGATACAAGAAGAAATAAAGAAGGTGCGGGGAGAATCACTCTTTTGCAACTTACACATAATAAATTTGGATAAATTCTATATGTAACCTATTAAATATTTTCATTTTATCATATGTTTAACATTTTTGTATTTAATTTTGTTATCAATAAAATAGTGTAATCATTACTATTATCTTTTCACTTTTTTGACTTTATGAATTAATTTTTTAATTCTCTTTTCAATTTATTGATAATTTTTATTTTCTATTTTTAGAAAAAAAAATATTATCAATGAAAATAATGAGAAATTGAAAAAATATAAAGTTATTAGTGAATTAAAAATAAAATCACAAAAATAATGATTATAACGATAAGAAAAAGTAAATAAAAGAACAATACCATTAAATAAAAATAAACAAGATCTTAAATTCTCATAGTTTGTTTCTTCTATTTATATCTCACTTTTGACAATTCTAATTAATTATAGAGGAACACTGAGTTCTATACAATTTTCACATGTACAAGCACTATTAGTTCTTAAAAACAATAAATATGAGCACCTCTTAAGGAACCAACAAATCGCTCACCCAAAGACGTGAGACAATTCTTCTAGCCAAAATTCATGTTATTTAATAATGCTGGAAAATTTCCTAAATGATAATAACGTTAAAATTTCTTGATCAAGACATTTAATTTAATTTAAAAATTTATATTGCTTATTTTCATTCTCTAAAATAACCATTTATCTATTATATTAACAGTTATTATAATTTTCAAGACAGATTCATTCTTTTATCCAAGATTCTAAAACACACCAGGGATAAAAAGGGCGGGAAAGAGCTGCACACACGCCTTGGCAGCGGGTTTAGGGTTTACGAGGCGCGGAGGAAGAGGGCGGTTGTCGGAGACATGGCTTTCTGGGGTAAGCCTCCCTTGGCTGGTTGTTTCTGCAATATTCTTAGGTCTAAACCTAACTACAACTTGTTCGTTCGTTCGTTCACTGAACTGCAGGAGTGGAAGTGAAACCAGGAAAGCCTTTTACTCATAAATACGACGATTCCAAAGGACGCCTCCATATTTCAATGGTAGTGGTAGTGTGGTGTTTCTGTGAATTAATCGCGCAGAAACCAATAGATTTTATTGCTAAAATGTGCTATTTTAAATGTTTACTCAGGCCACTCTTGGGTTGGGCACTGCGACAGCAAAAAGCACACTGCAGTGCAATGTGGGAAACAGGAGCCCTGTATATCTATGCTCTCTCTATCCTGGAAAAGCAGAGTCATTGCAATTAAACTTAGAGCTCGAAGAAGTTGATCAAGTTCTTTTCTCTGTAATTGGTCCTCGGAGCATTCATCTCTGCGGGTATCATCTCGCCACTGCCCGCAACGCCAATCTTATTGATGATTCGTATCCTTCTTCCTCCTCCTCATGTCCCATCTTTATTTTACATTCACTAAAATTATTCCTTCAACCCTTCACATATACTTGTTCTTTACTTTAATTGAAACCTTTATTTGGATACTCCACTTTCCACTGTGTTTCTGTGTCCTTTTGTATTGTATTGTATTAGATTAGATTAGTCTAGACAATAACATACCGTGCCTATCAAAAGAGAGAATATAATTGTACATCTTTTTTTTCTTTGATCCCGTTGAATTTTTTTCTCAATGGTTTTGTTTTTCTTAACTTCCTTCACTACAATGCAAAGTGAATCATATGGAGAGGATATCGCTGATACAGAAACAGAGAGATCTGATTACAGTGACGAAGATGAGTATGATGATAGTTTCATTGACGATGACATTGTACCAGAGGCTTCCTCACCATCTCTTATTTCCAAAGAAGGCAAGTTCAAATAATAACGTCAACCCTTCCACGAATGGAGCAATTTTTTTTTTTCTTTAGTTTCCCCCTATTCAAAACCTCAACCACGTCTGTATGTGTTAGAGGCTGGAAGGTTTATATGAGAAGGAAGAAAAGAGAGTAGAGGAGTAGAATTCCTAACTGCCTCAGCAGTTAGGAAAAGGCGGGAAATATGGGTATAAAAGGAAATAAGCATTGTATTGTTTTCACTCAGAGAATTATATACTTTGTATAGGCCGGTATTGAACTCGGTGGAGGGAGGTTAGGCTCTCGATACTCATGTGTTTTACACAGATCAATACAGTAAATAATATACTCATTATTTGATTCATCCATGCTGGTGTGAGTTCATAACAGTGCGTGAAAGAATCTGTTAGGATTTTTCACTGAGATTCTTAACAGTATGTTTCGTTTGTTTTGATTGTGCTCATTGCAGAGGAAGCTTCTCATGACAACAGACCAAAAATTAAGAAAGGCAGTCTTCGACGGCTTAGGAAGATGTACCAGTCAGTTGAGTCAGATGATGATGGCTGTGGCGGAGAAAAGATAATTGTCAATGACAGAATCCATGACCAAATCCAGGAAACTGACAATGAAGATAGCCTACCTATTTCATCTATTTACAAGAATAAAGCCTCTGGAAGGGTATTGGACAAAGAAATGGATGTTAGTGTTGTCAGAGGAGCTGGTGATGCCAGCAACAAGAANNAGGAAGATGGTGNAAATAATATTTTTGAAACAAATCTAGAGGCTGGACATGTCCTTGTAGATAGTCAGACACATAGGTGACTCTTCTTAATTCTCGATTAATGTTCAAATACATGCTTGCTTTTCTCAGCCTCAGGTGTTAGGGGATGTGTATTTTTGTTTCTTTCCTCTGTTCATAAATTATGTTTCTGCCAAAATAGGGAAGCTGTGTTATCAAAGCACTTGGTAGATCCTTGCACATCTCTGGATGTTGGGGATATTAAAAGTCCAAAAAAGAAAAAGAAGAAAAAGGAAAAAGAGGCAAAGAGTTCCTGTAATGGCCGTTCTATCAAACTAGATAATGTTATAAATGAGATGAAAATGGAAGACATGACCCAGGTTATTGTGGCAGGAGGTAAACAAGAGCAGCATGTTGATGATAAGTGAGTGATTATGTCTTCTGAATTCTTGATTTTAAAACTGCAGCTGCATTTCATGATTAAGTATTATAAGAATGTGTAATATTTGTCATTTTGTAGAATAAACTGTTGGACTGTTGAATGTTATATATATATATGCATGTATGTATGTATGTATATGTATATATGCATGTATGTATGTATGTATCGGGTAAATAAGAATCGTAAATATATAGACCATTAGTTAATATTTGAATAATCAATATTTAAAGACAAATATACAGGATTTTTATAAGTGGTCATATGTTTACAACCAATTTCTAATATTAACCATCTATGTATGCTTGTATGGCCTAAATTTTGAGTGTTCACATTCTTAAAATGTAAGCCTTTCGTATTTACCTGATCAGAAACTTATATATGTTTGTGTTTTGGGTTTTACTTAGACTGTAATGATAGTTTAAATCTTCTTTATTATGTCATCTAATCACACATTACTATGCATAGTATGTTTATTGTCTTCTGTAATAAAGACTTTTAAGNGTCATATCTATGATATTTTCGTTTATTGAATGTGTGTAAATATTGACCCTGATAGTGCATAAAAATTAATCCCATTTATGGTTTGGTTGTTAATACTTTATAGCTTTGTTATGCAGGGAAACTGAGACCACANATAAAATACTTCCTTCCTCTCAGGTTGATCATGGACTGGGTGAAAAGCCAAAGAAGAAAAAGAAAGAAAGATCTAAAGAGGGGATGGTTTCAATTGCTACTGATGGTTATCATATCAGTCCTGTTAATCTGCCTCTAAGAAATGGACAACACACAGTTAACGAGTAAGTTTTTCTTAACAGACTTCTGTTTTATAACTGAGTAGTACTTTTTTTTTACTGAGGAACATAAACTGGCAACATGATTTATACATGGTAATGAAGAATTTGATAAATCACTCTTTATGGCTCGGACATATGACAGCATCTTA
>NC_028351.1:29472195-29501772 GCF_000741045.1 Vigna radiata var. radiata | reverse complement strand
TTGAGAAGGGTTGTTGATTGTTTTGTTAGTTGAACAGGATCATACCTGTGAGGAGGGTTAAGCCTCTGCATTCTTTTCTGTACAGAGACTATATTCTGTGAATAATACACGATTTCCATATACTGTTGTGCCTTTGGAGAGGAAGTGAGTTCTGGAAATTAGGTTCCCAATCTAGGAACTTAACATTTGGTCCGACCTGCCGGATCCCCAATTAGAGTGTTATCGCGTGTGGAGATGGAGGGAAGAATGGTGGTAGTCGAAGGGCACTTAGAGGCGGTCGAAGTGGCAATCGCCGAGACGAAAGCCGATACGGGGGCGTTACGACAGGAGACGGCAACGATACGTCAGGATGTCCAGGCAATCCTGAAGGCACTTGGAGAACGTAACCATAGGAAGCGACAGGGGGAGAGTGAGTCGTCGGTGAACGATAATGGTGGTGGTCCAAGCGGCGGAGGTGGAAGAGGTGGAGACGGTAACCAAGGGGGTTTGAGCCAATGGAGGAAGCGAATCGAATTACCAGTGTTTGAGGGGGGCGAACCTTGGGTATGGATAGGCCGAGCGGAGAAGTTTTTTGAAGTCCAGAAGGTGGCGGAGGAGGAGAAACTGGAACTGGCCTTCATCAGTATGGATGGCTACGCCGGAAGTTGGTTCCGATTCTGGCGAGAGAAAACCAAGAACCTTTCTTGGGATGGGTTGAAGAGGGCTCTGGGTATTTGATTTGGAGGAGGAACGCGAGGAACGATGTACGAAAGGCTGTCATCCATACGACAGTCAGGACCGGTGGCGGAGTACATACGCGATTTTGAAGTTCTGGTGAGGCAGACGACCCAGATACCCGAGGAGCAGATCATGGGGTATATTTTGTCCGGTCTAAGGGAAGAGGTGGGCGATCATGTCCGACCACATGACCCACCAGATTTGATGACCGCCATGCAAGTAGCGAGGGATGTGGAGAAATTGTGCACGAAGACCGGAGGAGGGTGGTTATCCAAGAATCAACATTCTTGGGGGAAGGCGTCGGGTTCGGCGACACGAGTTGACCCAAATCAGGAGACGATGGTACGAGGAGGAACGACGAAAAGTGTGGGGTCTGTTAATAAAGACGCGAACCAAGGACGGAATAAGGGGCTGGCTACCAGCGGCGGAGGTGATCGGAATGTTCGCAATCTACCTTACTCGGAGTATCTTAAACATAGGGAAGAGGGTCGTTGTTTCAGGTGCGGCGGACCCTTTGGTCCTGGCCATCGCTGCCCAGAAAGGGGTCTCAAAATGCTAATTGTGGTAGAGGAAGAGGAAGAGGTCGAAGGCGAGGAGGTGACGGAGACGAACCTTGCGACGATGGAGTTATCGACGCTGTCCGTCGACGGGCTGACGACACCCAAAACAATGAGAATGGTGTATAAAGAAGGAGGCGGAGAGGTGACTGAGGGGTGACCCCAAGTTGGAGCGCAGAGTGGTGGGCCCCAGGGCGCTAATGAAAATTGATAGAGTTGAGTCTTGTTACGTGGTCTGGGAGTTGGGCTCAATGGAGGCCCAACATAATAAACTGAAGAACGTGGGCCTCACTGAAAAGCAAAAAAGAGAGATGGAGAATCTTCTGGAGAATTATGACGTGGTGTTCTTTGAAGCAACGACACTGCCACCTAGCCGAGAGATTGAACACCACATAACACTTAAAGAGGGGGTCGATCCGGTTAATGTCCGACCATACCGGTATCTGCATGCCATTAAAGCTGAGATAGAGAACCAAATTGCTGAAATGCTACGGACGGGGTGATCCGGCCGAGCCACAGTCCCTACTCAAGTCCGGTGATCCTGGTAAAGAAGAAAGACGGGAACTGGAGTTTTTGCATCGATTATCGGGCACTCAATCGAGCGACAGTGCAGGACAAGTTCCCAATACCGGTGATCGAGGAGTTGTTGGACGAGTTGAAGGGGGCGTCTTATTTTTCGAAAGTCGATCTAAAAGCCAGGTATCATCAGATCCGTATGAGCGAACGGGATGTGGAGAAAACAGCATTTCGAACTCATCAGGGGCACTACGAGTTCTTCGTCATGCCGTTTGGGCTTACGAACGCATCGACAACCTTCCAAAGTGCAATGAACGCACTGTTCTAGCCCTATCTGCGCAGGTTTGTTCTCGTATTCTTTGACGACATTCTGGTATACAGCCGCAAGTGGGAGGAGCATCTTGAACATGTTAAATGTGTGCTCACGATTCTGCAACGAGACCAGTGGGTTGCGAACAAGAGGAAATGTGAGTTTGGGTAGACCCAAGTCAAGTACTTGGGGCACATCATTTCCAGTAGAGGGGTAGAGATGGACGATGAGAAGATTAAGGCGGTGGTGGAATGGGAGCGTCCGAAAACAGTGAAAAGTTTGAGGGGATTTTTGGGGTTAACGAGGTATTATCGGAGGTTCTTCCGGGATTATGGCAAGATCGCCAGATCCCTGACAGAATTGCTGAAGAAAGGGGGATTCTCGTGGAATGAAAAGGCTGAGGAGGCGTGGGTGAATTTGAAGAGAAAAATGATGACCGCGCCAGTATTATCGTTGCCCGATCTCACATAACCTTTCCACATAGAGTGTGACGCGTCGGGAAGTGGCGTGGGGGCCGTGCTGATGCAGGGAAGAAATCCGATAGCCTACTTTAGCAAGGCTCTGTCCGAGGGAAAATTAAGCAAGTCCATCTACGAGAAGGAGATGATGACCTTGGTGTTAGCGATTTAGCATTGGAGGCCTTATTTGGTGGGGCAGCGCTTTGTAGTTCATACGGACCAGAAGAGTCTTTGTCATCTGCTGGAATAGCGTATTACCACCCAGAACCAGCAGGACTGGATAGCTAAGCTTCTGGGATACGACTTTGAAATTGTTTATAAGACAGGAGTTGTGAATAAGGCTGTTGATACTCTTTCCAGGCAGTTTGAAGGGGAAGATGAAGGGGAGGAGCTGAGTGTAGTAGCAAGGCCTTTTTGGCAAGATTTTGGAGAGATGACGCAGGAAGTAGAGGTGGATGAGTTTTTGCAGAAGGTGATGAACGACGTTAGGAGAGACCCCAACACACATCCCTCTTATACTTTAGAGCATGAGAGGCTCCACCACAAAGGCAGATTGGTGTTGTCGGCCAAGTCTAAATGGATTCCAAAGTTGTTAGCCGAATTTCATGTGACACAAACGAGGGGCCATTCGGGAGTGTACAGGACTTACAGGCGCATAGCACAATCATTATACTGGGTCGGGATGAAGAAGGATGTAACGGAGTTTGTGGCTAAGTGTCTTGTGTGCCAACAACACAAGTACTTAACATCTTCTCCTCAAGGATTACTACAGCCGTTGCCGGTGCCGAATGCCATATGGGAGGAGTTGAGTATGGATTTTATAGTTTGTTTGCCTATGTCCCAGGGGTATGACACAGAATTGGTGGTGGTGGATTGCTTGAGCAAGTACGCACACTTCTTACCGCTCAAGCACCCGTATTCGGCGAAGACAGTGGCTGAGGTTTTTATAAGAGAAATTGTGCAGTTGCATGGGATACCGCAATCTATAGTATCTGACCGGGATCCGTTGTTCGTGAGTATATTTTGGAAGGAACTGTTTAAAGGGCAGGGTATGCAGCTAAAGATGAGTACCGCCTACCATCCTGAGACGGATGGTCAGACGGAGGTGCTAAATCGTGTTTTGGAAGGGTATCTTAGGTGTTTCTGTTTGGAGCAGCCGAAGGGGTGGATGACCGTGTTATCATGGGCCAAATATTGGTACAACACAAGCTACCAAGGAGCAATAAGGTGCACCCCATTTGAAGCCGTGTATGGGAAGGCGCTTCCCTCTTTGCATAGGTTCATTCCTGGTAAATCTTTGGTGGAGGCTGAGTCAGGAGCTCCTAACCAGGGATGAAGCCCTGAAACAATTAAAATTTCATCTGGAAAGGGCGTAGGACCTTATGGTAAGGCAAGCTAATAAAAGAAGAAAGGCTGCGAACGTGGAAGTGGGGGATTGGGTGTACATGAAGATACGGCCTCATAGACAAACATCAATGCCAACCAGGCTCCATCCAAAGCTAGCAGCTAGATACTTTGGACCGTTTCTGGTGGTTCAGAAGGTGGGGGAGAATGCATGTAAATTACAACTACTGGAGATAGCTAGAATTCATCCTGTCTTCCATGTTTCACAAGTGAAGAAGGCAATATGAGAAAAAAGGGTGGAGAGGGATTACCACAGGACCTGCAGGCCGAGGGACCTTCATTCTGGCCCGTAAACATTTTGGAAAGAAGGCAGCTGCAGGAAGGAGGGGAAAGTGTACCACAACTGCTAGTTGAGTGGCAAGAAGGGGCTACCTGGGAGAATGAAATTACTATACGGGAACAATATCCCGATTTCAACCTTGGGGACAAGGTTGGAGTTCAAGGGGCGGGTATTGATAGGGAAAATAGGGGATGGTTGGTTTATGAAAGAAGAAAGAAGGGGAACTAACTGGAGAGGAACTGACTATAACCGTTTAACTGTTTAGAACAGTTANGTTTGGGTGGTAAAGGGTGTATAAATAGAGGGTAGATATTGAGAAGGGTTGTTGATTGTTTTGTTAGTTGAACAGGATCATACCTGTGAGGAGGGTTAAGCCTCTGCATTCTTTTCTGTACAGAGACTATATTTTGTGAATAATACATGATTTCCATATACTGTTGTGTCTTTGAAGAGGAAGTGAGTTCTGGAAATTAGGTTCCCAATCTAGGAACTTAACAGTTTCTCTTTCAAGAAACCTATCAATTGGTTCGACTTACTGGATCCCAATTGAACGAGAAGGGCGGAAATGGATGGGAGAGTGAACGTAGTAGAGGGGCGATTGGAACACATCGAGATGGTAGTGGACGGGTTAAAGGTGGAATCGGCGGCAAATAGACAAGATTCCCTGGCTATGCGCCGGGATATCCAAGAATTGATGAGGATGATGACCGCGCAACATAAACATACCGAGGGGAATTCCGATGGGAGTCAAGGCTCCGTCAATGGCAATCAAAGGGATCGATGCGACGAACCAGAGGGAGAGAAAGGTGGGGAACGTACAACGGGTCAACCCAAATGGTGGAGGAGAGTGGAGTTGCCCACTTTCGAAGGTGCAGACCCACTGAACTAGATTAATCGAGGCGAAAAATCTTTGAGATACAGAGGGTATTGGAGGTGGAGAAGGTTGACTGGCTTACCTTAGCTTGTAAGGAAGCACCGACTACTGGTTTAAGTTTTGGAAAGAGAAGGCGCGAGATCGATCATGGGAAGGGCTCAAAGAGGCGTTGATGATTCGATTTGAAAGTCGCAACAGAGGTGGAATCCTTGAGAGGATGGTAGTGATCAGGAAGACGGACACGGTGGAGGAATACGTGCGAGCGTTTGAGGTGTTGGTCGGGCAGACTAGAGCATTTTCAGACGACCAACTATTGGGGTACTTTCTAGCGAGCCTAAAAGATAAGATACGGTGCCTAATTAGGCCCCACGACCCTTAAGATTTGATGACGGCGATGAGGCTTTCCCGGGATGTGGAAGACGTGCAATGTGTATTGGGCTTAATTGGGTGGATCACTACCAAGAATGCGCAATCTTGGGGGCGAACGTCGGGAGGGGGCGCTGTCGTTACAAGGACCATCCACGCGTGTTGGCGCGTCGTCGGCGAGATTCGCCGCCGACCAGGACCGCCGTGATTGTCTCCTTGCCCTCTTTCTGGATATGTTGTTGTCGTTGCGTCAATTGGAGCACTTTGGATTTTTAGGGTTTCTCCCTCTCCATGGCTACCCAACGTGATGATCGGAGTCGGTCTCACAAACCAGGTAAAGGACATCCAAAATGTGACCACTGTAACAAGCTAGGCCACAAAATTGATAGATGTTACGCACTTCATGGACGTCCTCCTCGATCTATAGCAATGGCTAATTCTGATCCACCTCCCCGATCACCGTCTGCAGACCATCCTACTTCATCAAATACCATAGACAACCCTGCAATCTGTCAAGAATTTCTCAGATGGTATGAGGACCGTTAGCACTCTAGTTCCACTACATCTGCTTTTGTTGTACTATAATTTGGTCACATCTGTAATTGATGTGAGATTTTCGATGCACACCATCATGCTGAGGAGGATTTGATATAAGTAGGTGACATGATAGGTCCAACAAACCTTTGGGAAGAAGGAAGAGAGAGGTTGTGGGTTCAACTTTCCCCACTAACATTGGGAGATTTAAGGTTGGTTTGAAGGGAGGATAAAGAGGTTGTGGATTCAACTTTCCAACTAACATTTGCCGATAAAAAAAAAGTCAAACAAACCTTATTAAGATATATTCTTAATACTATTTTATAAAATGAACTTTAAACCTTACATAATTTTATAAAATTGGTTTGGAAGGTGAGGTTTGAGATTCATTTCTATACTATAATTTGATCATATGCTTAACTAATGAGGTCTCTAAAAATATCAGTAGTGTAGGGACAGACAAATGATACATAACTGAAGTTGGACTGTCATTCTGGTCTGAATGACCAGGGAGAAAAGGATTACTGAAATTGGGCTCTCTTTTGTTTATTTTCTATTAGTCTGAGATATTATAAACCTTACATTCTTAATTTTTCTGGCACAGGATGGTAGACAATGGTGCTTATGACTTACCTGATGGAAATCAATCTGAGAATAGAAAAGCTAAGAAAAGGAAGAAAATGAGTAAAAGTCAAGGCAATGGGGAAGTTGTAAATTCTAATATTACTGTATGTGTTGAGCGAAGTGGTGAGACTGAGATGATGGAGGAGGACAGAAGTAAGGGGGAAGATGCAAAACCTTCCAATGTTAGAACATTGAAAAATGGACTAGTTATTCAGGAACAAGAGAAGGGGAAAAAAGATGGCAAAATCGCAGCTTCAGGAAAAAAGGTAGTTTATTTAAACGGTTTAAAATACTTTAGATAATAGTTCCATGAAATCAAACCAAAAAACTTGCGACGTCCCTGTATTTTGCTAATGNTGAGGGTCTGGGTAGTTTACATGATTCAAACTTCATGGGCATCATTTATCAAATAGATAAATAATTTGAAGAATTTATTTGATTTGATTTAAGTAACTACACTGTTGTCACAGATTAGCATCTATTACACTGGCAAGTTGAAGGAAAATGGAGCTGTCTTTGAGTCAAACGCTGGCCAAACTCCTTTCAAATTTCGCCTTGGTAACACTATTCACCCAAACCTTGTTACCTGAAGAACTATTTATACTTGTATTAAGTATTGACCTTTTGCAGGTAAAGGAGAGGTTATCGAGGGTTGGGATGTTGGCCTTGAAGGTAGTCATTTTTATATTGTGTCCTTTTTTAGTTTTTCCAGTTTTTGCATTTATAGTTTTATTGAATTAGAGCAATGCCTGTGATTAGTTTTAATAGGCGCCTTGGCCTCTTGGTCCCTTAGTCTCTATTAATTGGTTGAAAATGAGAGTGGTTGCCCACGCTGTCTTGGGATCTACATGAAGTTAATCGAATAATAGTAGTGGATTAGTTTTGAAGATTGTTAGTGGCTATTCTCATTTAAATGTATTTTCTCTCTAAGAACTGTTGTGATGTATATATACCTGCGTATTTATGGTTCCCAGGCATGCAAGTTGGAGAAAAGAGAAGACTTGTCATTCCACCAACATTAACGTACGTGATTGAATTCTTATGTGTATTTAGCGCCATTTTCTTTTCTCTAATTTCTTATTTGGGATCCTACAACCTCTAACATCTGCGTGTATCAGGTCTGAGAGTGATGGACACTCTGACAAAATACCACCAAATTCATGGTTGGTTTATGACATTGAACTAGTTAAAGTTCATTGAGTATTTCAGCCTACTCATTGTTCCAAAGAAAAAAAAAAATACGGAGTGAGGAGGCAATTCAGGGACAGGCAAAAGATTGGATAGTTTTTGGTTGGTTCAACATGGATCTGTGGTGATTGAATAGTTTTTGGTGTAGATGATAGTGGGTAGACACGCGCCACCGAATCCTAAGTTTTGGTTCTTTCAGATATCGTGTTAACTTTAGAAGATACTCAGTGTTATAGTGGTGAAAATTTTCGCATAAATATCAGCATAAGAAATACTCAAATACATATAGTGCCGAACTAAACAGCGTTATTAATAGCACATTGTCTTGGTTAATTATTTTGTTCGACCTAAAACAGTGTTTTGGAAGCATATTTCTAGACTCCGAATTGTGATAACCTGAATTTCACCGTTTCAACCAACAAAGCAGTAAAACCACCCTTCCATTCATGAAGCTACCTGCCCCGAGCTTGTTTAGCAACGAGCACAACACAACGTGGCAGTTTCTTCCTCCATCTGGGTAACTTTCTTGCATTGCATCCTATAATTTTTTTTTTCCTATTTTGTTGTTTTCATATTGTTCGCTAAAAATAACTCATGTATTGTAAAATCCAGAAGCTAAATAATTTGTGGATTATGTAACAATGAAGCTAAATGATTTCCCGAAGTAATTTTTTAAAAAGAAAAATAGATTTTCGAATTACGCAATCCGAAAAGTGTAAGGAAAAACTGCCCATAATGTCTAAGAAGGAGGCTGTTTTATGTATAAAAATCGTTGCGCAAAATTGGAATTCCAAATCTTGTGGAGGTGCAAATAGAAATTGGGAGTGCTGCAAGCAACTGGCAAAATTGATTTACTTGATTCAAGAAATACTCTTTCTTTCTATTGAAGGTACACGTCCCAAAATGTGAAATGTTTAAATTGTCCTTAGGCATTTTTTAGCTTTTATTGTACCTTCAAAAGTTGAATCCTAAACATTATTTTAAAATGAATTTAACATTGTATCTGAAACTATTTTAGAATCAACTCAATATTGCTTCCAGAAGACTATTCTAGAATACTTCATACATTACAAAATGCAGTTTAGGATTTATTTTAGAAGCCCATTTCTTAATGCACATCGATAGTTTTTCATGCACTTTCAGGAAGAGCTGCAAAAAAAATTATAAATGTTTTATGTTGTTTATTTTGAATTTTGAAAACATATTTCAAATTATACAATTTTTAATAATTTTTTAATATAACATGTCAAATTAAATTAATTCAACGACTTAATTTTTTCTTTTAACCTTTTTGAGTCACAATGAACAAGCTTAAAAACGAAGTCTTTCATAGCCAGAGTTTCCTTAGATTATCCTTACTTAGGCTTCTAAATAAAAATCTTTCAAGACATTTTTAAATGCAAATGGAAAGAATGTTCCTAAAACCAAAGAAAGGTTTATCTAAGATGCTTTCAAACAACCAAAGTACCATAGAGACTTAAAAGATAAACAAGACAATGTATAAAAAGAAAGTACAAGGAATTGAATGTTATGTAAACAGCTAAACTAACGGTTCTATGTGAAGATGCAAATAGCTTAAGAGTCATTTGAAACACCTTCACTTTTAAGAGTGAAAACTAAACTATTACACAATTTTAGCAATGGAGATGAGATTGTACCAAAGACATTTTCCAAAGACACAAAAAAAAGCAAATGAAACCAAAAAAATTACTAGAACACAGAGGTTTCGTGATACAAAACATCAAATAAAAATTTAAAAAATAGCTCCTAAATTCTTGGTTTCTTCAAGTGTTTATCCTCTCTTTATGTTCACTATGAATCCTCTTCTTTCAAGCCTTTAAGATGCTACCTTCAAAGTTAGTTAAACTCCCAAAAGAAAGCACTAACCAAATCTAATTTCAAGCACCAAAGAGGCCAAAGAATGAAAGCAAAAAAAAAATTGAAATCTAAACTCAAATGGAGTAAGATGAGACAATGCTTCAAAGAAAGTCAAGAATTACAAGAAAAAAAAATATAAAATTAAGGGTATCAATTAGGTAAGTACTCAAAAGGAATCCCTAAGGAAAGGTGCTATAATAGATGAATAAAACCAAAATAAAACTAAGAATACAAGACCAACCAGATAAGCCAAGGCAAAACACTTGATGGAAAAATGTAAACAACACTTAAAATTCAAGTCCAAAATTGAGTTTCTTGTTGTTTTTGTGTCTTTTTCTTTTGGCATTTGTTTTTTTTACTTTTTTTGTCCCTTTTCTTTTCTTAGTTTCTTTTGTTTTTGATTGAGGGATCTTCTATTTCTATCAATTAATTTTTCAGAACACAACAAGCATCATATCTTTACACAACCCATATTAAAAAAACAAGGCTAATTCAAGTGGTGTATGCAGGAAATCCTAAGGAATCAAATGATCTTTTGACAACAATAGCTACATCCAGTTTTCTTTCAACCCAGGAAGCAAATGCACTATAATGGTTGCGGTTTTTACAACAAGGAATTTATATAAGACCACCACGTCAAAAATATAAATCTCCTCTCTAACCCAAAACCAAAATATAGCTGCACAATACAACCAAACTTACAGCAAGAATCCCCTCTTCTGCAATTTGCAACACCACTTTGAACAATCCTCAAAGTGAACTATCCCCCTGTATCACAACAAGTCCAATTCCAGCAGTCTTCACAGGATGCCAAGCCTCTCAGATAAATTCCAGCAATCTTCACATGATGCCAAGCCTACACGATCAATAACAGAAGCACCTTCTTGTGCAGATGTTGATAAGCCAGTGTACGCGCAATTGAATCTCCTCTTTGAATCTCTTTCAAGAAAGATCACCACCGTCTTCTTGGAGAATTCTTGGAGTAACGAGAAATCTGAAGCAGAAATGAAATTGTCAGATCATCAAAAGTCTTGTGAACAAACTAGTGTTCATTCTATTTATAGATTTATGTTAAACAGTCAAATTCTCAGTCGAATGTGCTACTAATTCAGTTGACTGTATTATAGCATTATAAAAATTTAGTCAACATAGTAGCCTATTGTCAACAAATAACAGAACTCATTTAATACAGTTGACCAAGTCATCAATGCTCAACTAACTTTTAGAAATATAGTCGTTAGAGTTCAAGAGCATAACAGAATTCCAAAACAAACAACAGATAGAGTCGAATACGTAATGGTAGTTATTTTATTTTAGTTTATCTTTTTTATTTTGTTTATTTTACTTTTTCTTTTCAATGCTTATTTTCTTTTATTTTTTATTCTATCCTATTCCTTTTTATTTCATTTTGCTTTTCCCTTTACAATTTTTAATTTTTAAGTTTCTTTAATTTTCGTATTTTTTAAGTTTTACCCTTTTTATATTTTATCTTGTTTAAATATAAAAAAAAAAGAAAAAAAAATGAAGCCATGTGTGCAAAACGACAAAGGAGAATGGTTTTTGGTTTAGAGGAGACACAGCAGGGCGCGGTTTTTTGGTCTGTGGCAGAGATTTTGGTTGGGGGAATTTGCAGAGGATACGGTTAAAGCATTCAACGAGATAAAAAAATTGGGAGAGCAAGCAACAAAAAGCTGAGGGAGAGAACATCAGAGGGATCATTTTTTTTTTCAATCACAAGCAAAGAAAACCAAGTTACCCAGAGAGAGGACAGTGGTATTGTGAGCATTCATTCTACAAAAGAGAATAGGAGCTGCGAGAGCAATTGGTGGAACTACACAAAGGGAGGAGAAGGATACCCATCGGAGCTGCAAGGTTGACGTTAACAACTGAGTCTTCAAGAGGTGAGTGATCCATCCCTGCACATGAGACTGATTGTTGTTCTTAAATACGTTACTGTTGCATTGCTACTCTGAATGTCATCGAGCATTTTTCCCATTGTATATGACTGTGACTTGAATCCTTCCCTCCATCATCGTTCCTTATCATACCCTGCCCTGTTCTCTCTTCACCCACGGAGCCAACAACCGAGCCAAAAACGACACCTTATCACCATTTGCATCACACTTCTCTTGGCCACAGCGTAACCACCGCTCCTCCCCTTCCATTCCCAACGTCCACGACCAAGCTCAAACACACAACACCAAAATAAAAACACACACAGAGTTAATCCTTCCCTCACACCATCACCCCTCAACCTGCATTATACAAAACCACGAAAAGCTAAGCCAATCACAAAACCAGTATCTCCATCTTCGCCAGAACCACTCTCCATTGGTACCATCATCCTCACAGATTCCAGAAACCACACACAATAAAAAAGAGAATATAAGGGAGAGGAAAACAGAGTAACTGCTGGTCTCACAAGTTCAAACTCACACACAGTTAAGCAACCATAACAAAAACTCACACACAGTTAAGCAACTCACATAGAACACTATAGAATCGAACCAATCGTACCCATGCCATACTCCTCTTTCACCTGCGTCAAATGAGGCCAAACCACCTCCCTCACCATTACACGATTTCGGCCCCTAAATGCCCGGAAGCACCCAAGTTTCCCTCAATCACGATCCACCATAACAGGAACCCAAACCTTACATTCCCAAACTTCACCCATCCCCTATCCCCCGTTGATATCGGCAGAGAGTTCACAATGGCTGGTCGGAGGTCGCGGCGGCTGGATTCGAAGAAGTGGTGGCACGGTGCCCCAACCCTAGGCTAGTGCGAGAGAGAGAGAGAAGGGGCACAGCGCCGTGGCTGGCTTTGATTCCTGCGGAGCTGGCTGTCGCCGGCGAGGCCAAGTAGAGGGTGCTACGCTAGTGGTCGGTTGAGGTGAACTGCAGAGAGGCGAGATTGTTCCCTTTTCGAACGGAAACGGAGGAAAGGCTTGACGCCGGGTTCGACGACGATTCTGGTGGCTCGTGATGTCGCCGGCGACGCTGTTGACAGCGGTTCTTGGCGGAGATCGAGTGAAGAAGATGATGGCCTTGTTGTTTGCCGGCAGAGCGAGACCGAGGCTCTAGGCCTTGTGTGTTTCGTTTGAGTGAAATGAGAGGGGAGATGGCGACCGACGATAAGGTTGCTGGCCAAACGATGGCAAGGGCACCAGCGTCGCGTGGCGGGTCGAGTGGGAACGACGGTGGCATGGTGGCTAGGTCTGATTGAGGCAAGAGACCCTAGGTCTCTGTTGGGAGTGAAGTACGAGTGTTGAGAATGAAGGGGAAAGGCTGACCCGTAGAATTTTTCTGAAACTTGAGAGGGCCTTGGGCCCGATTTCGAATCAACCTTCCCCTCTGCACCCCCATTTTTCCATTCAAGCACCCCTTTTCTTAACTTTATGCCTGGACCAGCGCTGGGCCATGAGGAAACAGCTAAAGAAAAGAATCCCTTCTGCACCCCCATGTTCGCTAAGTCACGCCCTTTTCAATTGGGTTTAGGCCTAATCTGCCTTTAAAGATGATTTAGTTTGTACACCCCTATTTTTCATTTTTTTTACCACCCCTTTTTCTGCTTGGGCTTAGGCCCAATCTGTTATTAGAATTAAATTAGGTTTGCACACCACCCCTTTTATTTGTTTTATTTTTATTTTTTCATTTAACTTTTAGTGAATTTATTTTTGCTTTTTATATTATTTAGCTATTTACCTACTTATTTTATTTTATCTCTTTTTTTGTTTATATAAAAATTAAAAAATACTAAAAAAGTATTTTAGAGGGGTCTAGCACATGTGTGATCGCACGCATCGTCCTTGTGCTAGAAAACCCTTTTCTTTTCTATAAATTAAAAATTAAAAATATATTTTAAGGGTTCTAGTGCATGTGTGATCGTACGCATCGTCCTTGTGCTAGAAAACCCTTTTCTTTTCTATACATAAAAATTAAAAAAATATTTTAAGGGGCCTAGCACATGTGTGATCGCATGCATCGTCCTTGTGCTAGAAAACCCTTTTCTTTTCTATAAATTAAAAATTAAAAATATATTTTAAGGGTTCTAGCGCATGTGTGATCGTACGCATCGTCCTTATGCTAGAAAACCCTTTTCTTTTCTATAAATTAAAAATTAAAAATATATTTTAAGGGTTCTAGCGCATGTGTGATCGTACGCATTGTCCTTGTGCTAGAAAACCCTTTTCTTTTCTATACATAAAAATTAAAAATATATTTTAAGGGGCCTAGCACATGTGTGATCGCATGCATCGTCCTTGTGCTAGAAAACCCTTTTCTTTTCTATAAATAAAAATTAAAAAAATATATTTTAAGGATTCTAGCGCATGTGTGATCGCACGCATCGTCCTTGTGCTAGAAGACCTTTTATCTTTCTTACATAAAAATTACAAAATACCAAAACATCCTTTCTCAAACAAACAATCAACCTTTCAACCAGAACTACGTAACCCTGATTTCTCAGTCCAACTGATAATACGTAGGAGCAAGGTCAATCCTTGTCGGGCACAAAAAACACAAAAAATATTTTGTTTTCTTTAGAGTTTTATTTTTTAGGGGAAATTAAACATTTTGCAAACCACATTAAATTTGCGTAT
Source organism: Vigna radiata var. radiata (assembly GCF_000741045.1). NCBI lineage: Eukaryota > Viridiplantae > Streptophyta > Magnoliopsida > Fabales > Fabaceae > Vigna > Vigna radiata. Next base: position 29,487,466 of record NC_028351.1, on the reverse strand, counting down.
TTAGTTAAAGGTACTGCCTTAGGGCAGGCGTTGTGGGGGTGCTAACACCTTCTCCACACGTAACCGACTCCCGAACCAGAATCTGGTTTTTTTTTTTTCGTAGACCGCCTTATCCTTTTTTTATGGTTTTTTCCATAGTTTTCCAGAATAAACTATGGTGACGACTCCAAACTCTTTTTTCTAAACTCGTTTTCTTTTGGATCGTCGTCGTCCCGTCGCGATTTTCTAGTTGTGACAATTGTCATCCACATCAAATAATCATCAAATAGCTCCATCATGCACATCAGTCAGTCAAACATTTTCAGAAAAAGTATTCAAGCCAAGAGTACACACCAAAATAAAAATTCAACCTATTCTAGGAATTTAAAATGCAAAATTGTAAGAAGAAATCTACGTTGCCTCCTAGTAGCGCTTGTTTAACGTCACGAGCTTGACCCAAACCTGGTTGGCACTTGTCAGTAAGTGCACTTCCTTCCACCACCCATCAGTAGATGTACCTTCCGGATATCCTTCAGTGGATACCAACAATTTTCTAGCATCCCTCAGTAGATGCTATCATTACTGCCATCAGAAGCAGCGCATAACCCAAAAAAATAAAATAAAATAAAATAAAATAAAATCAAATAAAATCAAATAAAATAAAATAATCGAATAAAATAAAATAAAATCAAATAAAATAAAATAAAATCAAATCAAATAAAATAGAATAAAATAAAATAAAATAAAATCAAATTAAATTAAATCAAATCAAATCAAATAGAATAAAATCAAATCAAATAATATAAAATCAAATAAATTAAAATAAAATAAAATAAAATCAAATCAAATAAAAGCAAATCAAATAAAATAAAATCAAAACGAAAAAAATTCAGAAACTGGGTTGCCTCTCAGCAAACGCTCTTTTTATGTCACTAGCTTGACCTAGTAGAGTTCAAATACCCATCAGTAGGTGTTGATACTCCCCTTTCTTGATACTCTTTTCTTTTTCTTCTTCTTGCTAAATTTCTTCATAAAATTAAGAACACCAAGCACCTGTTTCCATGTTTCAATCATAGGAACTTTAATCTCCAATTTCGTGAAGAACTTTATTTTCCTTACTATGATATTTCTTTTTATGAGGAAGGGGTTTTTCACAAGATCTTTTCTTTTTACCTCTCTTCCTTTTCTTCTCTCTCCTCAACTTTCCTCTTTTCTCTTTTCTTCTTTTCTTCTTTATTTTTGAATATTTTTTCTTTTTTTCTTTTTTCTTAACCACTCCTTTTTCTCCCTCATCATCTTTATCTTCCTCAACCAACTCTTCTTTTCCTTCTTCTTTTAAATCTCTCTCTTTCTCTTCTTCCTCTATCTTTTCCTCCTTGACAACCTTATCATTTTTAGAGATAGTGGCTTGATATTCTTTTTCAGGGTTAACTTCAGTATTATCCCTAATAATGCCCAGAGACTTCAAAACATGAGAGTGTTGTTCCTACAATAGACGTTCTTGAGCTTCCCCCAATGTTTCTTTGCGTACAGGAGATTGTTTTTGTTGTAAACGTTATTGAGCTTCCCCCAACGTTTCTTTTGGTCCAGAGAATACGTGTTGCCGCAAGAATTGTTAGACTTCCCCCAACGTTTCTTCTGGTACAGAGAATAGTTCCTGCCGTAAACGTTCTTTAGCTTCCCCTATCGTTTCTTTTCGTGAAGAGGATTGATGCCCTAACTGGTTTCGGTATATTTTTGAATAAGGATCCCCACAGTGGTTGAAATCATTTTGGTAGAATTGAGTGCCCACATAATCAAATTCTTGTCTAAACTGCATTCTGCAAACATTAGGCACAAAACCCTAGAAAACATTTATTAGAACAAAAATAAAAATAAACATAAAATCAAGTCAAATTCAATCAATTCACACTACAAGAAAAATAAACCTCGAGTCCCCAGCAACGGCACCAAAATCTTGTTGACAAATTGGCAAGTGTACCAAATCGTACAAGTAATATAAATGGTAAGACCAATTATCGTTTTCCCAAGAAACTCGTATGGCTTCCTCGTTCACGTGAATTAAAATAATAAGACTTGAAAAATAAAAATTAATAAATTGGATTTGAGGATAAAAATATTAACATGCAAAAATAAAGTTGATTCAATTAACAAACGAAAACACTGGATGGATGGATGTTGTTGGGTACTAATAATTTCATCTATTCCACTCTCTCTTACATACTACCCTTGACCATTAGTTGATTGATTCAATTGTTATACGACTTTCTTAGCCTCCCCTTAACCAGATCCCTCGGCGAAAAGGGCCTAATATTAACTACCGACTTGCTATCCTTAGCCTCCCCTAGTAATTAATACCGCATTATAAACAGAAGTTAGCGCAATTGATCGTCCTAGCCCTATCCCTAGGTGGTATTGCAAAATCAAGAGATTACTCACCAGTTCATGTCATTACTGTACGTCCCCATATCAATAAAGACAAACATCAATATACCGAATGAGTTAAATGATAAAGGCCTTAAGCACAGATGATAACCCAACAATAATCAATCAAAACATATGGAGACGATATAAATAATCAATAGTTTCAATAAGAGAGAGTATCAAAAGATTACATTGTTTTTCCCAACAATTATAGGGTTTAGTTCACCATAGACATGGTGAAACTAGATGAAAAATGGAAGAAGAATGGAAGAGCAAACCCTAGAAAAGATGAAAAGGAGCCTAAGCATCCAAGAGATCCTCTTCAGAGAGCAAAATTAGGTCTGGCCGTTCTCCCCTGTCAAAAGAATGACTCTAAATTCGTAATAGGGGTATTTATAGGTGAGGAGCGCGTCAAAAACAAACCCAAGTCCAGCGAGCCACCGCCGGGCAGTTTAAGTGTGCCGCCCGACGGTTTCCCATAACCTGCCGCCACCGCTCGGCGGCAATCGCCAGCGCCCGGCGGTTTCCCTCAGTGTCAAATGCCCTGCCTACTCCTCGTCCTGGACCGCCCGACGGTTTAAGTGTGTCGCTGGGCGGTACGTCGACTCTTCAAAACTTCGTTTTTCTGCTCTTTTCTTGAGTCAACGACCTGTATCTTCAACTCCATTCTTACTTTTCTCAAATTAGCTACAAAACAATGCAAAATAAGCATAAAATCGCTAAAAACAACTTTTGACTCTCTACAAACTCATTTATTGAGTTTTGCTTGATTCTAAGCTCATTCCGAGTAGTAAAGGGTGTAATTTGGTCCAAATTGACATATGAAAATAACTGTTTTTCAACCTTCATCAGTAACCAATAATGTAATGCGATCGGAAGCAAATACAATTGACCATCCTACCCCTATCGCTAGGCGGTATTAGCATATTCAAGGAATTTCTCACCAGTTAATTACATTACCGTATGTCCCCATATCGATAAAGACAAACAACTTTTAATGAATGAGTTAAACAATAAAAGCATTAAGCAAAGATGAGAACCCAACAATTGATAAACAAGTATATGACAAGCATATGAAATAAATGAGAATTTGAATATATGAGAGTTTCAAAAGATTACATTGTTCCCCAACAACAAAGGGTTTAGTTCACCATAATCATGGTGAAACTAGATGAAATATGATGAAAGAATGGAAGAAATAACCCTAAACTTGGTAGATTGGAGCCTAAGCATCCAAGGAACCTCCTCCAAGGTGTGTGGAATAGCTCTGGATATTTCTCTCTGCCAAAAGAATCCCCTTTTAATTCACACTAGGGATATATATAAGCCCAAAAAGATAACATAAAGATAACAGAAAGATTACAGAATCTAGATAATAAAAACAGACAACCGCCCAGGCGCCTAAGTTCACCGCTCAGTTGTTTTTCTTTTGCCACTTTGACTACTCAGCGGTTAGTTTTGTCGCTGAGCAGTTTCCTTCTAACCGCTCTGAGCGCTCAGTGGACCATTTTGGCGCTCAGCGGCTTACTTGACCCTTCTTTTCATCATTTTTCTCCTTCTTTCACGGGTCTAAGTCCACCTTACTTCACTTCCATCTTTAATTCATCTAAAAACCCTGCAAAACAATGTAAAACAAGCATAATATCGCTAAAACCAACTTTTGACTCTCACAAGACACAACTAAGTGTTTTACTTGATTTAAAGCTCATTCTAATCCATAAAGGGTGTGTTTTACTATCAAATTTAAGCATGAAAATAACGGTTTTTAGACCGTTATCAGGCATGCCCCTCCTCTCCCGAGGCGTCCTCCCCGCCTGGCCGGTCGTGTGACTATAGCTGTGAGTCACCCTCCGCTGGGCAAAACCGTCCTTGGGGTGCTGACCACCGAGACTGTAGCTGAGAGTACGCCTGCTGACTTTGGGGAGGGTACTTCCCAACCTCAATCTGCTCCTATTGTTACAAGGGTGCCTCCCTCACCGAACGTCCATGTTTCGACCGAGGTGGCATCCCAATCGGCTCCAGTCGATGCATCCACTCCAACACACAAGAGGAGGAAATCCCGTAAGGAAGGCGAGGGGACGTCTTCCAAAAGGAGTCGTTGCGAAGGCAGCACCTCCGTTCCTCCTTATCCGTTTCCTGGTGGGGTTTTCAGCACCGAGTTCAATGTCGGTCGTCGGGTAGATTTTCACATGGGGTCCATTCATCGAGCTATTCTTGACGAGCTTTCTACGTCGGCCCTGGTAGAGGCTATTTTTGAGATGGCATCCCGTACCGCTTCCATGGTAGGGTACCTTAGAGAGTTCGGTGACTACCGACGGTCGGGGGAAGTTAAGGTTCCCTTGTTGAAATAGTAGGAAAAGACTGCAGCTCTTGAGGTAGAGTTGGAGAATTTGCGGAAGACTTATGATGAAGCAAGGCAGCATTCGGCTGAAGTATAACAAGATCTTGTCAAGACCTCTTCAAAGTTGAATGACACTGCCAACCTGCTGAAAGCGGCTCGGGTTGCGAATTCTTACTTGATTGAGGAATGCAATCAGCTGAAGGTGGTGACCGTCGAGGAAAAGGAGGTGGAGCGTAGGCTGCAGGCTAGGGCTGTTGAGTTACACAAGGATTTGAAAGCTGACCAAGAGAAAATCGCCACACAAAATGCCAGTATCGTTACCGAACATGAGGAAGGATTCTACAAGGCATTGCGCCAAGCAGCCGTCATCCTCAAGGTCCAGGAGCCATTTGCTATTGGCTTTGATATTGAGAACGATGTGTATGATGGCAAGTTGGTGTATCTTGGGCCCCCAAGTGGTGGTGAGGGTCTGATTGACCCTATCATTGGGAATCCATTGGCGGATGCAGCGGGCGATTCTGGCGTCGCGGAAGAAGATAATGCTAACAAATGAATTTATTGGTTTTTGTTTTTGTACATGGTTGAGGGGGATAAATGTAATTTTTTGTACTACTTTAACGGTCGGAGGATAAATAGCTAGCGTTTGACTGTTTATCTTACCGCCCGTTCTTTTGATATCTTAACATTTCTGTGAATGTTCCTCTACCATTCTCCCTTTTTTATTTAATGAAAGTTTATCGTTTGCCTATTTTCATTTGCGCTTGTGAGTGATGTTAACATGTTTACTTTGTTATGTGTCTATTACCATTCGACCCTTTGGGGGGGTCGTCAGGGGGGGAGGCCATTCGTTATCTAATTGCGTTGACAAGATGTTTCCATTCGTCAACTTGATTTGTCGTCTGGCCAAGCTGGCGATGTTTCTATTCAACTTGGCTTGTTTTCGTGGGTCGACCAGCCATTGCCAGTCATCGCCCAACCAAGTTGACAGGATATTTCCATTCATCAACTTGGCTCGCCTTCGTGGGTCGATCGGCTTTTGCCAGTCATCGCCCGTTCAAGTTGACAGGATATTTCCATTCATCAACTTGAGTTTGCCTTTATGGGTTGATCGGTCGTTGCTAGTCATCGCCCGTTCAAGTTGACAGGATATTTTTGTTAATCAACTTGACTTGCCTTTGTGGGTCGATCGGCCATTGCCAGTCATCGCCCAACCACGTTGACAGGATATTTTCATTCATCAATTTGGCTTATTGTTTAGTTTATTCTTTCCTGCACTTAATATGATAGTTCAATCATACATTCAAAAATAAACTTTAACTAAAATATAACTTCAAATGTGACGCATTCCATGTGTTGGTTAGATGTCGTCCGTCAAGCTTGGTGAGGCGGTAAGCTCCGTTGTCGAGCTTTTCCACATCTTTGAATGGGCCCTCGCATTTGGCTGCTAACTTTCCATGGGAGGCCATTTGGCGAGCCTCTCCAGTTTTCCTCCATACCAAATCTCCTTCTTGAAAATTTTTGGGACGAACTTTGGTGTTGTATTTCCTTTCTACCATGCGTCGGCATGCCTCCGCTCTCAGCACGGCCCGGTCCCGCCACTCCTCAAGGTTATCCAATTCGACCCTCAATTCCTAGTCATTTAATAGAAGGTCTTCTATACCTCTCCGTAATGATGGCTCCCCCAATTCGACTAGCAACATTGCGTCCATCCCATATGTTAAGTTGAAGGGAGTTTCCCCGGTCGTTCCGTGTGGGGTGCCCATAGGACTTCTGGTAGCTCATCCACCTAAACTCCCTTCTTCTCTCCCCATCATTTTTTCAATTCGGCGACGATGGTTTTGTTCATAGCTTCTGCTTATCCATTAGTCTAAGGGTGCTCCACCGAACCGGTAGCATGCCTTATCCCCAAGTCTTCGAAGAACCCTTCAAGCTTTCGGTTAATGAATTGTCGGCCGTTATCCGTGATAATCGTTCGTGGTAGTCCAAACCTGCAAATGAACTTCCAACAAAATTTTTGTACTTGCGTTGTTGTGATAGTAGCTAGGGGCTCGACTTCAACCCATTTGGTGAAGTAATCTATGACTACAAGGAGAAATTTCTTTTGAGCAGGTCCGGGGGGGAAGGGTCTAACAATGTCCATCCCCCACTGAGCAAACAGCCAGGGTGCCATGATAGTGTGTAAGGTATGGGGCGGAGCATGCTTGTCATTATCATCAGCCTGACATTTCAGGCATCGTCGTGTGAATGACACGACATCTTTCTCCATTGTCGGCCAATAGTACCCGACGCGCAATATTCGTGCTTTCAATGTCCGTCTGCCTGTATGGAAATCGCAGATGCCGTTATGCAACTCGTTCATGACATACTGAGCTTCGTCTTCGGCCAAACACTTAAAAAGAGGGATGGAGAATCCCCTCCGATATAAGTCATTTTCGATTAGATGGAATCGAGCAATCTTTTTTATTTGAGTTGGTCGGAGTGATTCACCCTCGTCTTTTTTTTTCATCAACTCTCGGATATCTTTGCATCAGTCGTTAGTGTCGTCGGTGGTTATCGTGTGGCATTCGACGGATGGTTGCAATAAAACTTGTCGGATGATGGTGGTAAGTAGCCCGTTTTCTTTTCTTGAGAACAATTTGGACAACATGTCGGCACTGACGTTCAGCTCTCGGGGGATATGTTGTATTTGAATTTTTTCAAAGCACTGGGCCAAGGCAGAAGCTTTGTGGTAGTACTTAAGGAGATGTTCGTCCTTGATTTGGAAGTCCCCATTCATTTGTCCAACGACCAATTGTGAATCTGTGCGGCAAATAAGTCTCCGTGCCCTTATGTCCCTGGCGAGTTCCAAACCGGCCAACAAGGCCTCGTAGTCTGCTTGATTGTTAGATGCTCTAAATTTGAACACTAACGAGTGTTCTTTCAGGAAACCGTTCGGTCCCTGCAAAACAATGCCGGCTCCACTAGCCGCTCGCCCAGAAGCGTCATCAACATACAGATTCCATTCCTCCTCGCCAGTGAGGGGTAGCTCTGTTGCGAAGTCAGCCAAATGTTGGCCTTTGACGGATCCCCTTGGTTTGTATCGAATACCGAACTCTAATAACTCCACCGCCTAGCTAACCATCCTTCCTACGAGGTCAAGTTTTCTTAATATTTTTTACACTGAGTGGTCTATCCGCACTACGACTTGGTAACTCTGAAAATAAGGCCTGAGCCTTCTTGCCGCCATGAGGAGGGCTAATGTGACCTTCTCCACCTGCTGATAACGTTTCTCTGCATCCTGGAGAGTTCGACTTACAAAATAAATCAATTTAGGCGACAATCGTTCTTGGAGCAAGACTGCGCTAACTGCCGTGTCCGAAACTTCGAGGTACGCTTGCAACTCTTCGCCCAGCACCGACCGACTCATGACGGGGGGTTCATGAGGATGTTCTTGATATCCAAGAACGTGATAACGGTCTAAAAACGTTATTTTCATACTTAAATTTGATATCAAAACACACCCTTTATGGCTTAGAATGAGCTTAAAATCAAGTAAAACACTTAGTTGAGTCATGTGAGAGTCAAAAGTTGGTTTTCGAGATATTATGCTTGTTTTTACATTGTTTTGCAGGGTTTTAAGGAGAATTGAAGATCGAAGGGGAGTAAGGTGGACTTAGACCCATGAAAGAGGAAGAAAAAGGATGAAAAGAAGGGTCAAGTGAACCGCTGAGTGTCAGAATGAACCACTGAGCGTCCAGAGCGATCAAGGGCAAACCGCTCAGCGGTAAAACTGACCGCTAAGCCATCCAACGGCTAAAGGGGAAACCGCTGAGCGGTTTACTTAGGCGCCTGGGCAGTTGTCTGTTTTTATTAGCTCAAATTCTGTAATCTTTCTGTTATCTTTTTGGCTTATATATAGCCTCAGTGCGAATCAAAACTGAATTTTTTTGCAGAGAGAAATATCCAGAGCTATCCCACACACCTTGGAGGAGGTTCCTTGGATGCTTAGGCTCCAATCTACCAAGTTTAGGGTTATTTCTTCCATTCTTTCATTATATTTCATCTAGATTCAGCATGCTCATTGTGAACTAAACCCTAGGTTGTTGGGGAACAATGTAATCTTTTGAAACTCTCTTATATCAAAATTCTTATCTTCTTTATATGCTTGCATATTGATGGGTATCGCCGCCGATGCAAAATTTAATGTGCAATTGAGAAATGCAGTATAGCTAGGGAATGACTCTTAGGTCGTCTCTCAAGGACCAAACTGTGGTTCGAGAATCAAGTCAAACACGAAGTGGGGGGGTTTGTGAAAGGATTGTGAATACAGATAAACTAAATTAAAACATAAATGCAAACAGAAATGTAAACACAGATGCAAACATACATGTAAAAACAGAAACGAATATAGAATGAAAACGGTTGGTCATTAACTCAATTACTATGCTTCCTATCCCAGATCAACAACAACTACACACATCTCTAATCCAAATCCGACACGAATCACCCAACTAAGAGAAGGCTAATTCGGTCTTCAAAATTACAGACTAAGCGAATGCAATGCAGAAATTTAATCAGTCATCCACCATACAGTCCAATCAACTAAGTGAAGAATTGACACCAATTAGACAACTAAGCGTATACCTAATTGCAGGCAGACAACAGAATAAATATTGAGCAGAATCAAAGCAGCAATATGGCAATTAAACTGCAAGAGTGTCATGAATAAACTGTTCTAACCTCTAATCCAACACAGCTAACCGACTAAGCGAAGGCTAACCATGCTATCATAATCACGAACTAAACGAATGCAGTACACCTGTTCCATCCACTGTGTTCTATACAAATTGATTAGCTAAGCAAAGATGCAATCACCGACTAGGCAACCATGCGTATACCCGTTGCAAGAACACAGTCAGATTTCATAGAGTGCCAGGCAGAGCATAATAAACATAAAGACAGTCCAAGAAATCTCAAGGAAGCAATATAATTTTGTTAACGACCAACCCGACTAACCTAAGCTAACATCACAATGAAATTAACACAATCAAATAGAACAAATGGCGGAAAAGTAAACGAAAACAATAAATCGAACATGACAGATAACATGGTGAACCGAAAGAGTAAACTGATTAGTTCTAAAGGAAAGTGTGTGAAGTAATTAAAATGGACAAAATAATAAGTAAAACACACAAATTCATAAAGAGGCTAATAGCTGAACTAAAATAAACTTGAAGAGCTTTAATATGAAATGTAACATTAAATGCAAAGTGAGAAATGAAGCAACAATTAAAAAGCAAAATGCACCATATTCTCAAAGAAAGAAATTAATGCAACTCTAATATATATATTTCGGTTCATGCATGAAGAAAGGAAATAAAAAAAACGTGTGCACATCTCCATCTCCCAATCACCGTTTCCTCCTCTTAACCCAAAATAAATAACCGTGAGCTCACCAAAATAAATGTAACAGGCGTGTGCATAAAGCTTGAATAAAAAAAATGGCATGACTAATTGAAATTCATGGATATACAGCAAATGCATGGAGCTCTCCAATTCTCAACGTGACTGTAGCAGCTTTCAATGCACCTAGCGGTTGCCTCCAAAATCAAGCAACGTCCCCTTCCATGTGTGTGGTGTCTTCTATGAATATGCTTCCAAAAATTTTGCATGTGGTAGCTGGTACCTTCCCTTTTGCAGCAATCCCCACACATTCCCTATACCCTACTGCCAGCGTGGATGATGGAACCTACTTCCGTGCCAGCTCCAGCTTCTTTCTAGCCCAAACTGCTTGCTGGATCGTTTGAAGAATTGTTGGACGCACCACCTTCATGTGTTGGACCAAGGTAAATAACTTTCTTAATGAAGAATGGTTGCAGGATCTGCCTTGGGCCGTGAGTGGTCTTGGTGAAGCTGGATGCTGCTGTGTGACGCTGCCAAGTTGCTGGACCTGTGACCGTGATGAAAGGCTGCAGCATGAAATGAAGCTGCTGGACGGATGTTGCTCTTTTAGCAAGCTGGGCCGCACTTCTCCAAATTATCATGTGCTGTAGGATCAGACCGTGTTGGACGTGTAAGCTGCCTAGGCCGTGGAGATGTGGATATTGCAAGTAGGATGCACAATCTTTATTTCTCCAAGTGGACGCGTGATGCTCTCCAAATGCTGCTAGAAGTTCTCTAGTTGATGCTGGACCGCATGAAGGTTTTGGAAGCTGCTGGACTTGCTTGCTGACGTGAAGGCCTAGGCTTCTTCTTCCATGTGGGCTGCAGTCCGAGACTAGGTGTTGCTGCTACGTGTGAAGATGGAATCTGCACCTCCAAATGCTGGATGAACGTGAGTTGCTGCTGCCTCACGGGTGTTGGACGTGAATAAGCCCATTTCTTTCCCACGTGAATGATGATGTCCGTGTAGAGCTGTTGCTGGCCGTATTGCTTTATGAAGCCAAAAGCAGGTGTCCGTGAGCAACTGGACCATGATGAAAAGGAATGGATGATGATGGGCCATGACGTGTTACTGATATAAATTGAATCCAGCCTTCCTAAATTAATAGCTCCCTTGTTCCTTGTTGTGCGGCGGCCCACACTTTTCTAAGCAAACAAAATGAATTTCAGCATAGCATGTGCTCTCCGTGTGCACCTCCTAGGATTTCAAAAATTGATTGCCATGGCCCCATTGCCCTGCTAGATGTCACCCCCAAATTCAATTTTTGCACCCTCTTTTCATAAGCCCAAGGTATAAAATGACCATAGTGCCCTCCTTCTTGAGCACACTTGTTTTGTGGAGAGTCTTGAATTGTGTAACAACTCTCAATATGTCCAACATTATGTTTCCAAAATTTTCCCTGAAAATAATAATGCAAATAATTAGCTTAGAAAATTCAAATTAATTAAAATTCGAATTTCCGGTCAAATTAAGCACAATTAGCAGAAACGGGAAAATAACGGACATTTAAGCACAATTCCCTCATTAATTCTAGCACAATAAACTAAGTGAAATCAATAAAATATCGACTCATCTAAATAGACCACACTTAGTCTTTTGCACTCCTGGGCAAAATCAAGACGCAAATCAGGGAACAGTTTAATGGACATCAGGGAATTGACACAGACTTAGCAGATTGAAAACAAAGACTGACAAGGAGAGAACAAACAAAATTATAGTGCTCAAGAAATCTGGGCAAAGAAAAGGAAGTAGACAGTATCCAACGCAAAATCAAGGAAAGCAGATACTCATGAAATCATCCAAGCAATTCCAAGCATGGCAAAATGATCAGTCAGCTTAGGAGGTGAATATAACATAACAAAACCTCACAGATGCGCACTATCAGTGTTTCTCTCAAGTGTCTAGGGTAAAGAATTTTAACTTAATGTACTCAAGAAAGCAAGCAAGAAATAGTCTTGGAAGCCTCTAATATCAACATTCAAACTCATATGCATGTTCAAATCAAAAGGTCTTTTATGGATGCAATGGGGTCAAGGAAAAGGGAGGATATAATATGGATGAGAAGCTACAAACCAAAAGGAATAGAGGAGCAATGGGGAGCAAGTGTAAACGCATTCAATTCACTCCCAAAACCTCTAATTCAATCCTCTTCTTGACTCCATTATTCACATTTTTTTTTTCATTTTGCTGTTTTTTTTTTTCTTTTTTTTTTCATTTTGTCTCTTTTCTTTTCTCTCTATTTAGGACACAACTCTAAGAGACAAGACACACAACATATTTACAAAACAAAACAAGATGAGGAGCCAACTAACCAATTCATTTGAACATCCCAAGAGACCACACTAATTCCCAAAACACTTCCAAAACTCCAAAATTCCCTAAGGTTAAGGTAATCATGGTTTTTCACTTAGGGCTAGTGTATGAGCTTGAAAACAAAGAAATGGGGAAAGTAAAGGCTCAAAGGGGCTATCGAAGGATCACAACAAGGTAGGCTCATTTGGCTAGAGAGGCTCAAAAAGAAAGCTGCCCATATCAATCCAAAATCATCAAAAAGAGTCAAGCCAAGGCATATGTGCAAGCAATCAAGAGACATATCACACAAGAAAGAACATAAATTGGCTCAAATTCTCACACAGGGTAATTTTCACAATCAATTCAACCTCTCAAACATCATAATCATCTTCCAAGCAGAGGAAAGCAAGAATTTCAAGTCAAATCTGAGACTAATTTTTTGCATTATTAATTGTAGGGCAATGTTGGAATTACATTTTGAAAATTAAAAAGTGATGACACATCATTGTTATTGGTAATTTTTTCCAAGGATATGAGGAAACCAAAAAATCATATTTAAAGATAAGCTTATATAGTGGATTGTCAATTGGAGAAAGGGCAGTACATTGTGTCATGTGCAGCGAGGCATGGCAGCTGATTTCATTTAATTGTAATAGGCCTAGATGGTGTCATGGCCCTACAAAGGTTCAGGCGGAAACCGACATATCCCTGGTGCAGCGCTGAATTCATATCTTGAATTAAAAAAAAACAAAAAAAAAATAGAGAACAAAGAAGCATACAAGGGGCTGTCACGGTCTGCATGTGTGAAAAAGAAAAAAAAAACAATGTTACGACTTCAAGAAAGGCAGCAGGCCACAACCCAAGTTCTCCAACACATGAAGGAGGTGTGCGCTCCAGCAGCTTCACCATGGCAGCAGAAAGTAGCACCACAGCCCAGCATAGAAGCATAGCAGCAACCCATGTGCACAAAACTTATCCAGTAGCACGTCTCGGACCACACACCTCCATGACCATCCAGCAGCAGCAGCACAACACCCTCTATCTTAAAACGTCCATTAAAGAGGTTATGGGCTTGAGGTGTGTGCTTGGAGAAATCACAAGGACGGTGCAAACAACATCACGTCTCCATTCTTCATCCAAAAGGACTCATGCTGGTCCAACAATGAGAAAAACGAAGGAAGTGCAGCANCANCCTTGAAGCTTGNACCAATTATATTCCACATGCAGCCCNTGNAAACGGACNTCAAGCAGCCCTTGTGACACGTTCCAGCTTAGACAGCAGCAGCCAACACACTCACGGGCCTGCAATGAGATTTCAGTAGCTTGGAGAACGGTGTGCAGCAGCCCATTCATTTGATTCACGTTCAACTCTCTTGAGGCAGCAACAACTCACGTCCAAGAAGTCATGGCCTGCAAACCATTCTGCAGCCAAAAACACCCACGACCCATGCTAAAGGAAAGCTACAGCAGCTTGAAACCAGCGGTCCAGGATCACTCCATGCTGCAGGAGCTTAATTCATTTAAAAGCAAAAGGGCCCTTGAAAAGAAAACGGCTGGACAGTTCATCCAACAAGCATTCGTTGACACAGTTCACGGCCTGCAAAGTGGAAGCTCACGTAGATGGTGTCATAGCTGGAGGGGTGCAGGGGTTGAAATGTGTTATTGGGCTTGCTTTAGAACACACACGCAGCAGTGCAGCAACACATGGGCTACATGTTGAGCAACATCCAGCTTTGAAGCCACCACGGAGGTGCACCCAGCAACTCCAAAACGGCAGCAGCTTGCAGCCTTGAAGGCCTGCACACGTCCAGCAAACACACACTATTTTCAGCTGCTTAGGAGGTGCATCCAGAAAACATCACGCTGGCAGTAGGGTACGGCATGCAGTCTCGGGATTGCTTCCTTAATAAAAAGCACCAGCCGTCACTTTTGGAGGCTCTCTCTCCCTCTCGGCATTTTTTGGGGGGATAGCCAGCTGCACCCGCCACTTTTTATTTTGCTTGGAACGTTTTCTTTGAAAGATGTTTTTGGTAATGATAATGGATGAATGAAGAAACACTGCTTTCTATTTCCGTTTTTTTTCTTTACTTATTCGGTGATTTATTTAGGTACAACATGTTTCAATCTTTGCTTGTGTCCAGCAGCTCGTTCAATTCATTTGTGTTTTTGAAGCAAAGGAATCATGTCCGCATAGGGTTACTTTATATATCATCTTTGTCTGCTCTTAAAAGAAAATATTAGGTGGCAGCTGTTACATTCAGAGGAGAAACATTTTCTTTCTTTTTAGTGTTTCATTGTTGAAGATTGTTAAAGGGTGCACATGGTTTGATGTTAGTGATTGTGAGAGGAAATTTCGTTTCTGTTGCAGGGAATTGCTAACCTTTCTTTTCCATTTTATGAATTGAATAGTAGATGAGTTGGTTTGAGATGATGGGACGTTGGCAACTCTTCTTTTGCATTTTATGAATTGTTAGCCTTTCCTTTCCATTATTCCTTTTGAAATAGAAGAAGCTAGCTTGCTTGGATAGAGGTAGGTGATTAGGTAGAGCTTGGGGCCCACGGTGGTGGTTTGGAGAAAAGGAATTATGCATTGATGTCACGGTTGCTGGGAGGAATCAAGCCTTTCTTTACTTTCATGGTATAAAANTAGTAGATTAGATGGAGTTGGTGGTTNGGGCACTGTCACGGTTTGGTGATGATTGGAGGAATTTATTTTCTTTATTTTAGAAGCTAGGGAAGTCACGTGAAAATGGTAGAGTCAACCCAGTGTTTTCAATTTGTTTTGTTTAAAAATATTTTACATTGTATGTTGA
>NC_028351.1:29470013-29471975 GCF_000741045.1 Vigna radiata var. radiata | reverse complement strand
TTCACTATGTTGTCTATTTTGTTTGGTTTCTTTACCTTCTTGCATTTCCATTTTCCTCACTTGGTTTAGAGATAGTTTGGTCTCAATGTAGAATCGTTCGATCATCTGTAGGACCGTTCGGTCTTCATGCTTTGTCCATTTATTTAAATTTTTTCAAGTATGTTTGGCTGCCTTTAATTTTTAGTTTTAATTTAATTTAATTTTCCTTGCAAAAATCTTTCACAACCCCCCCTTTCGTGTTTGACTTGATTCTCGAACCGCAAAATTGGTCTTTGGGAGACGACCTAGGGGTCATTCCCTAGCTATACTGCATTCTTTTATGCAATCAAATTTGATTGGGCGGCGACACCCATCAAAGTTTGGCGCCGTTGCCGGGGACCAACGGTTCGGTTTTAGGTCTTTTGTTGTGTTTGTGTGTGTTGTGTTTTGTCTTGAGTTGTGAGTTTGTTGTTCCATTTTGTGTGTCGTGTCATGTGTGTTGCATTTAGATAGCTTTAGTTGCATATTTTCATTGCATTCTTCTTTCCCCATTCTTTCCCATGTCTACCTGTTTTGGCTATGTGGATACTATTACTTCTGCCTGTGCCTCTGATATTGCTTCTTATGCATATTCTGCTGATTTTTATGTTGAGAACAATATGTCTGATCCTTCCATTCTTGAGAGTGCTCTTTGGGAGCCAGTTCCACTTGATGAGGTTGATGTTCATTGCGTTCTCACCTCTGGACTTACAAATTTGCTGCCTAGGTTTCATGGGTTTTCAGGTGAATGCCCACATGGACATTTGAAGGAGTTCTACACCATTTGCTCTTCGAAGAAACCTCTTCATGTCCCTGATGATCACATGTTTTTAAGGGCATTTCCGCATTCATTAGAAGAAGCAGCATGGGAGTGGCTTATTCATCTTCCACCAGAATTCAGGGCCAATTGGGAAGATCTTAAGCATTTGTTTTTGGATAGATTCTCCCCTATTCAGCATCATTTTGATTCATATAGCAACGATCCTGGGTGGAATGATCCTGAGTTGGGATGGTATGGTACTTCACAACTTGAATATCAAGAACAACCATCTCAGAATACTTCTATGTCTCCACCAATTCAGCAATACCAGAGTCAGCAGTATGATGCTCCTGCCCAAATAGCTCCTCAACCTTTTACTTTTGAGCCTACATTGAAGGAGTTATTGGAACAGATGACTATTCAGAACATTCAGTTCCAGCAACTGAACATGGAGTTTCAGCAGGAATTAACTTCCCTTCAGAGTTTGACTAATCAGATGGGGCAGATGGCTACTCAACTCATCGAGGAACAGGCTCAAATTTCAGAGGAATCATCATTCCAGAATGTTCAGCTTCCAGATGATGTTGGTGCCATCCACATAGGAGATGGGGAGCAAAGTCATGAGCTTACTACTGCACCATCTACTTTCCCACCCTCCTATGTCCCCAGTCTTGCATCTGAAGAGACTGATGAAGAATTGGAAGACCAGGCAGATATGAGCAACACTTTTGAGATAGGTAGACCAGCTTCACCTTCCACCACTCAACCAATTTTTAGGGAAGTGGAGGTAGACATACCTATTATTGATTCTGTTGTTGATGATTATGTTGTTGATAGGTATGTTGATGTTGATGATAGTGATGAGCATGCTTTTGATTTTCCCTCTCTGCATGATGAGAAACAACTTTTTTCATCTCGTCTGAATGTTTATTCTCCATGCACTGAACATGAATCTAATTCTGTTGTTGATATTGCTTCTGAATTTGAAAGTGATTCATGTTCTGAGAGTTTATCTGAGGTTCGGCCTCTTACACTGAGATTGGATGTTCTACCTGATGGGTTGTCGCACCCCATACAAATTTGATTGCATATGAGAAATGCAGTATAGCTAGGAAGTGACTCCTAGGTCGTCTCACAAGGACCAACTGCGGTTCGAGACTTAGGTCTAACACATAGTGGGGGGG
>NC_028351.1:29467470-29468928 GCF_000741045.1 Vigna radiata var. radiata | reverse complement strand
GGGGGGGGGGGTTTGAAAGTGTTTGAGACGAGAATTAAACCCAATTAAAATGCATGGAAATTAAACACAACCGAATAAGATAGAAATCATTAGAGTAAAATAAAATGGTAAACCTAACACTGTAATAAACAAACATCTAGCACAGTTAAAATTAGAAAAATGCAATACTAAATTAAAGAAATGAAAAACAACTCAACATACAAGACAAAATAATTAAAAGCAAAAGAAATAAAATGCATCATACTCTCAAAGAAAGAAATTAATGCAGCTCCTAAATATATATATATATATATATATATATATATATATATATATATATTATAAAAAAAAAAAAACAAGTTTGGGTTCATGGGTCAAGAAAGAAAAAATAAAATAAAATAAAATAAAATAAGGAACTTTTATGGAAGAAACCGTGTTGACATAAGGAATAAAATTTTGAAATCAAAAATGTGAATCAATTTCAAAGCAAACCGACGCTTCTCTTTTTTCTAAAGGCAAACAAACGAAACATGTGCTTCTAAAATTAATTCCCTTATAAGTCATAACATGCTACCATTTCTAATCATCAATTGTCATCATGTTTAAAAGCAAAATAAACTTGTAACAGAGAGCTGTTGTACGTGGGCTCCCCTCTAATTGAAAAATCAACATGTTGCTTCCTCCAAGGCAATTGAAAAGCACGTGAGTTGCCATTGAATTCAGCTTGATGCAGCGTGTTCCTACCAGGCCGTGAGCACCACTTTTAGCTAGGACCGTGTGCTTTTAATTACTGGAATAAAATTCTCTCCATAAGTGGCGGCTGCATCTATCCCTCCAAGCAACTTCAAATAAAAAAAAAATATGTGTAGCCCCTGTTGGACGTTCCAGCTCCTTCACCAAAATAAGAGAAAAGAAAATTGCTTCTCCCATTCAACCATAGTCACCGAGTGAATACATGTTTCCAACAAAAAAATAGTGAAAAGAAAAATGTTCCAAGCCTCTCCCCAAAAATTCCCTTTGCCGAGAATAATTGCTGCCAAAATGAAAAGTGCATTCAAAGTAAGTGCCGGCTGCTCAAAATTAAAAGCAATCCCCAGACGTGTGCCCTACTCTGTCCATGTGCTGCAATCTTTTTTTTTTCTCCAATTAAAATTTCCATCTACACCTCCAAGCTACTGTGTGCACATCCATTTTTAATTAACCTTTTGCTTCCCCAAAAGAGAACCTGGACCGTGGCATATTCCAGCCTTCAAATAAGTTTCTTTTTTTCTTCTTCTTTTTTTTTCTTTTTTCTTTTCTTTTTTCTTCTTTCTTTTTTTTTTCTTTTTTTTTAACAAAATAAAAACAAAATATTCTAAACCTAATTTAATTATTTTGTTTCCTCCAAATGTTCCAAATTGTGTTTCCAAAATTTTCCTTGAAAATAATAATGCAAATAATTAGCTCAGAAAATTCAAATTAATTAAAATTAGAATTTCC
>NC_028351.1:29464002-29465422 GCF_000741045.1 Vigna radiata var. radiata | reverse complement strand
CAAATAATTAGCTCAGAAAATTCAAATTAATTAAAATTAGAATTTCCGGTCAAATTAAGCATAATTAGGAAAAACGGGAAAATACCGGACAATTAAGCACAATTCCCTGATTAATTCTAGCATAATAAACTAAGTGAAATCAATAAAATATCGACTCATCACTACCCTTGCATGTTATTTCTTTGGAGCCACAATGTACTAACCATGTTGTAGGAGGTACACATGGATTTGATCAACACACACCCACAGTGGAGAACAAGGGTGCTAACATTCACAAAAGCTTCAACACCAGTTGGCACCAGTTGAACCTGCTCATCAACAATCACTGCTTCTTAGATCTAGCTGTGGAGGACATCTCCCTGCTTGATCAAACCTGGAGGATGAAGTAGTTCTTCCTCAAGACTTCCTTGCTGAATCCGGTGGTGGAAGAGATCTCCCTGAAAGTCCAAAATTGGCAACTGCCACCATGATCAGGGGAGTTTTCTCTCCCTTCTTCTCCTCCTTTCCCGCTTTTATTGCACTTGTCCATGATCTGTTGACTATTCTGATTTCTGATCTGATGCTTGTGACACATTGAGGACACTGTGTAGTTCATGTGTGGTCTATTGGGGGAGATTCTGATTTTTCTTTGTTAGTTTTTGTTTTTCTGCGTTAAATTTTTTTGTTTTCTGATGAAGGTTGAAAAACAGTGATTTTCATATGTCAATTTGGACCAAATTACACCCTTTACTACTCGGAACGAGCTTAGAATCAAGAAAAACTCAATAAATAAGTCTGGAGAGAGTCAAAAGTTGTTTTTAGCGATTTTATGCTTGTTTTGCATTGTTTTGAAGCTAAATTGAGAAAAGTAGAAAATGGAGTTGAAGATACAGGTCGTAGACTCAAGAAAAGAACAAAAAAATGAAGTTTTGAAGAGTCGACGTACCGCCCGGTGGCACACTTAAACCGTCTGGCGGTCCGGGACGAGGAGTAGGCAGCGTTTCAAGCTGAGAGAAACCGTCGAGCGCTGGCGATTGCCGCTAGGCGGTGGCAAGGGAAACCGCCGGGCGGTGGCGGCAGGTTATGGGAAACCGCCGGGCGGCACACTTAAACCGCCGGGCGCTGGCATGTTGGACTTGGGCCTGATTCTGACGCGCTCCTCACCTATAAATACCCCTACTACGAATTCAGAGTCATTCTTTTGACAGGGGAAGACGGCCAGACCTAATTTTTCTCTCTAGAAAGGATCTCTTGGATGCTTAGGCTCCTTTTTATCTTTTCTAGGGTTTGCTCTTTCATTCTTCTTCCATTTTTCATCTAGTTTCACCATGTCCATGGTGAACTAAACCCTATTGTTGTTGGGGAATACAATGTAATCTTTTGATACTCTCTTATTGAAACTATTGATTATTTATATGGTCTCCATATGTTTTGATTGATT
>NC_028351.1:29456710-29459822 GCF_000741045.1 Vigna radiata var. radiata | reverse complement strand
AAGAAGAGGATTGAATTAGAGGGTTTGGGTGTGATTTGACTGTGTTTACACTTGTTCCCCATTGCTCCTCTATTTCTTTTGGTTTGTAGCTTCTCATCCATATTTATCCTCCCTTGTCCTTGGCCCCATTACATCCATAAAAGACCTTTTGATTTGAACATGCATATATGTTTTGAGTGTTGATATTGTGTTTGCTTTCTTGAGTGCATTGAGTTGACATTGTTTATCCTACACACTTGAGAGAAACACTGATAGTGTGGATCTGTGAGGTTCTGTCATTTTTGTTTCACCTCCTGAACTGATTGATCATTTTGCCAGGCTTTGAATTGCTTGGATGATTTCTTTGAGTATCTGCTTTCTCTGATTCTATGTTGGATACTGTCTACTTCCTTTTCCTTGTCCGGATTTCTTGAGGATTGTAATTTTGTTTGTTTCTTTCATTGTGAGTCTTTGTTTTCTGTCTGTTGAGTCTGTGTCACCTTCCTAATGTCCTCTGAACTCTTCCCTGTTTTGCGTCTTAATTTTGCCCAGGAGTGCAAAAGACTAAGTGTGGTCTATTTTGATGAGTCAATATTTTATTAACTGCACTTAGTTTATTGTACCGAATTTAATCAGGGAATTGTGCTTAAATGTCTGGTATTTTCCCGTTTCCGTTAATTGTGCTTAATTTGATCAGAAATTCTTATTTTAATTAATTTGAATTATCTGAGACTAATTTTTTGCATTATTAATTGTAGGGCAATGTTGGGATTACATTTTGAAAATTAAAAAGTGATGACACATCATTGTTATTGGTAATTTTGTCCAAGGGTATGAGGAAACCAAAAAATCATATTTAAAGATAAGCTTATATATTGGATTGTCAATTGGAGAAAGGGCAGTACATTGTGTCACATGCAACGATGCATGGCAGCTGATTTCACGCGGAAACCGGCATATCCCTGCTGCAGCGCTAAATTCATATCTTGAATTAAAAAAAAAACAAAAAAAAAGAAGAAAGAAGCATACAAGGGGCTGTCACGGTCTGCATGTGTGAAAAAGAAAAAAAAAACAATGTTACAACTTCAAGAAAGGCAGCAGGCCACGACCCAAGTTCTCCAACACGTGAAGGAGGTGTGCGCTCCAGCAGCTTCACCATGGCAGTAGAAAGTAGCACCACGGCCCAGCATAGAAGCATAGAAGCAACCCATGTGCACAAGACTTATCCAGTAGCACGTCTCGAACCACACACCTCTATGACCATCTAGCAGCAGCAGCACAACACCCTCCATCTTAACACGTCCATTAAAGAGGTTATGGGCTTGAGGTGTGTGCTTGGAGAAATCACAAGGACGGTGCAAACAACATCACGTCTCCATTCTTCATCCAAAAGGACTCATGCTGGTCCAACAATGAGAAAAACGAAGGAAGTGCAGCANCANCCTTGAAGCTTGNACCAATTATATTCCACATGCAGCCCNTGNAAACGGACNTCAAGCAGCCCTTGTGACACGTTCCAGCTTAGACAGCAGCAGCCAACACACTCACGGGCCTGCAATGAGATTTCAGTAGCTTGGAGAACGGTGTGCAGCAGCCCATTCATTTGATTCACGTTCAACTCTCTTGAGGCAGCAACAACTCACGTCCAAGAAGTCATGGCCTGCAAACCATTCTGCAGCCAAAAACACCCACGACCCATGCTAAAGGAAAGCTACAGCAGCTTGAAACCAGCGGTCCAGGATCACTCCATGCTGCAGGAGCTTAATTCATTTAAAAGCAAAAGGGCCCTTGAAAAGAAAAAGGGCTGGACGGTGCATCCAACAAGCATTCATTGACACAGGTCACGGCCTGCAAAGTGGAAGCTCACGTAGATGGTGTCATAGCTAGAGGGGTGTAGCGGTTGAAATGTGTTATTGGGCTTGCTTTAGAACACACACGCAGCAGTGCAGCAACACATGGGCTACATGTTGAGCAACATCCAGCTTTGAAGCCACCACGGAGGTGCACCCAGCAACTCCAAAACGGCAGCAGCTTGCAGCCTTGAAGGCCTGCACACGTCCAGCAAACACACACTATTTTCAGCTGCTTAGGAGGTGCATCCAGAAAACATCACGCTGGCAGTAGGGTACGGCATGCAGTCTCGGGATTGCTTCCTTAATAAAAAGCACCAGCCGTCACTTTTGGAGGCTCTCTCTCCCTCTCGGCATTTTTTGGGGGGATAGCCAGCTGCACCCGCCACTTTTTATTTTGCTTGGAACGTTTTCTTTGAAAGATGTTTTTGGTAATGATAATGGATGAATGAAGAAACACTGCTTTCTATTTCCGTTTTTTTTCTTTACTTATTCGGTGATTTATTTAGGTACAACATGTTTCAATCTTTGCTTGTGTCCAGCAGCTCGTTCAATTCATTTGTGTTTTTGAAGCAAAGGAATCATGTCCGCATAGGGTTACTTTATATATCATCTTTGTCTGCTCTTAAAAGAAAATATTAGGTGGCAGCTGTTACATTCAGAGGAGAAACATTTTCTTTCTTTTTAGTGTTTCATTGTTGAAGATTGTTAAAGGGTGCACATGGTTTGATGTTAGTGATTGTGAGAGGAAATTTCGTTTCTGTTGCAGGGAATTGCTAACCTTTCTTTTCCATTTTATGAATTGAATAGTAGATGAGTTGGTTTGAGATGATGGGACGTTGGCAACTCTTCTTTTGCATTTTATGAATTGTTAGCCTTTCCTTTCCATTATTCCTTTTGAAATAGAAGAAGCTAGCTTGCTTGGATAGAGGTAGGTGATTAGGTAGAGCTTGGGGCCCACGGTGGTGGTTTGGAGAAAAGGAATTATGCATTGATGTCACGGTTGCTGGGAGGAATCAAGCCTTTCTTTACTTTCATGGTATAAAANTAGTAGATTAGATGGAGTTGGTGGTTNGGGCACTGTCACGGTTTGGTGATGATTGGAGGAATTTATTTTCTTTATTTTAGAAGCTAGGGAAGTCACGTGAAAATGGTAGAGTCAACCCAGTGTTTTCAATTTGTTTTGTTTAAAAATATTTTACATTGTATGTTGANTTGTTTCTCATCTTTTTAATTGAGTGTCGCATTTTAATGGCTTTAATTGTGTTTGGATATTTATCTAT
>NC_028351.1:29443154-29455460 GCF_000741045.1 Vigna radiata var. radiata | reverse complement strand
GAAGAATGGAAAAGCAAACCCTAGAAAAGATGAAAAGGAGCCTAAGCATCCAAGAGATCCTCTCCAAAGAGAAAAATTAGGTCTGGTCGTTCTCCCCTGTCAAAAGAATGATTCTGAATTCGCAATAGGGGTATATATAGGTGAGGAGCGTAGCAGAAACGGGCCCAAGTCCAGCGAGCCACCGCTGGGCGGTTTAAGTGTGCCGCCCAGCGGTTTGCCACAAATCGCCCTACCGCCCGACGACAATCGCCACCGCCAGGCGGTCTCCCTCAGGTTCGCCCATCGTCAATCGCCATGCCTTCTCCTCGTCCTGGACCGCCCAACGGTTTAAGTGTGTCGCCGGGCGGTGCATCGACTCTTCAAATCTTCATTTTTCTGCTCTATTCTTAAGTCAACGACCTGTATCTTCAACTCCATTCTCTACTTTTCTCAAATTAGCTACAAAACAATGCAAAACAAGCATAAAATCGCTAAAAACAACTTTTGACTCTCTCCAGACTCATTTATTGAGTTTTGCTTGATTCTAAGCTCATTCCGAGTAATAAAGGGTGTAATTTGGTCCAAATTGACATATGAAAATAACTGTTTTTTTAACCTTCATCACTTACCATTTATTATTACTTGATACGATTTGGTACGCTTGCCAATCCGTTAACAAGTTTTTGGCGCCGTTGTCAGGGACTCGAGGTTTACTTTTTCAAATAGTGTGAATTGATTGAATTTGACTTGATTTTATGTTTATTTTTATTTTTGTTCTAATAAATGTTTTCTAGGGTTTTGTGCCTAATTTTTGCAGAATGCAGTTTGGACAAAAATTTGATTCTGTAGGCACTCAATTCTACCAAAATAGTTTCAACCACTGGTGGGAACCTCATTCAAACATGTATCATAGCTAATTTGGGCATCATTCCTCTTCACGAAAAGAAACGTTGGGGGAACCTAAAGAACGTTTATTGCAGGAACAACACTCTTGTGCGTTGAAGTCTCTAGGTATTATTAGGGTTAATACAGAAGTTAACCCTAAAGAAGAATGTCAAGCCACTATCTTTGAGGTTGACAAGGTTATTGATGAAGAGAAGATAAAGGAAGATGAGATAACAAAGGTATTGAAGTCTTTGGGAATTATTAGGGATAATACTAAAGTTAACCCTAAAGAAGAATATCAAGCCACTATCTCTAAAAATGATAATGTTTTCGAGGAGGAAAAGATAGAAGAAGAAGAGATAGAGATATATGAGGAGAAAATAAAAGAAGAAATGAAAAGGGGAATAAAAACAGTAAAAGTTGTTGTTGCGGAAAAGATAGAGGAGATAGAAACACAAAAGTTGAGTGAGAGTAAGAAGGATGATAAGAAAGGAAAAACATTCATTGAAAGAAAAGAAAAAAAGTGAAAAACTGTGAAAATAAAGAAAGAAAAGAAAAATAAAAATAGAAAGCTAAGGGAGGAGAAAATTAAGAAAAAGAGGAAGTGAGGAAAGAAGACAAAGTCATATGAAAAACCCCTTCCTCATAAAAAGAAAAATCATGGGAAGGAAAATAGGTTCAAGTACTTCATGGAGATCTTCAAGAAATTGGAGATTAAGGCTCCTATGATTAATGCTTGGAAACATGTGCTTGGTTCGATCAACTTTTTGAAGAGATTTAGCATAAAGAAGAAGAAGAAGAAAATACCAAGCAAGAAGAAATGTAACACCTATTGATGGGTGTTTATAGGGGCTATCCCAATTGTTGTAAAGCAATTTGAATTTCTGTGTTTGTTATTTGTTTTCCAAATTCTATCTTAATACATTTTAGGTGTGCATGTGCATTTGAGTGAGGAAAATCTTGAAATTGAAAAATTTAGGGCAAAGATCAGGAGTTACCGGGAGAAATCGCAGAAAGGCAAGCAAGAAAAGTGATAAGGAAATTTCCACTCACCGCCGGGCGGTATAACTTTGCCGCCGGGCAGTGGCGGCGAGAACCAAACTCGAGCCTCTTAAAAGCTGGGTGGTTTTAGGTTCTCTTCACTTTGTTTTGTCCCTTTGAATTTCGCCTGGCGGTCTCCTTGAACTTTTGCTCCAGATTTGCACTTTCAAAAGGGTTCCAAAGGGATTTTTATACACTTTCTGACCACCCACTCTCAAAAGTTTAGTTTCTTGCTCATAATTTGGGGTTTTTCTCGGTGGGAGTGTGCATTAAGAGTTCTTCATCATCAATTGAAGGAATTGTTGCAAGCATTTCATATCTCCACTCAAGTAAGTTGTGTAATTTCATTCTTTAGTTTCTAATTTCGAAGTTGATGATGAACATGCTTAGGAATTTGGCAAATTAGGGTTTTGAAATTCTTTGCATGGATTGATGAATTAGGAACTGTTTTGGCTTATTAAGTTGTTTGAATTTGGGTTGCATTGTAGTATTTAGCGTTTGAGTGGAGATTAGGGCTGATTTGGTGAAGATTTTTGAAAACCTTCTCGCACCGCCGGCCGGTAGGCCTCTGCCACCGGGCGGTATTTAAGCTGATGCATACCGCCGGGCAGTCCTTTTTGATGTCGGGCGGTCTGCTACGTGTTTGGTTGAATGTTTTGCATAGAGGCAAGGGGGAACCTGTGCACTCCCAGTAGTAAATTATGTTGGGTTTGAAAGTGTTTATTGATGCATTAACTTCTAACAACAGATTTCTGCGGTTTGTTGTGAATTGTATTTATTGCAGGAATGGCGTCAGCATCACGCAGAGGAAGAAGTATTGGTAGCAAAAGGAAGGAGCCAGAAGGGCCGAGAGGATTTGACTCTCAGAGGTTCCTCTCCAAACAACATGAGGACCATTACGCAACTGTGCAAGAGAGGAGGTTGCTAATGGAGAGGAAGGCTTCTTTCATTCCTGACTTGGCTCCTGAATTTGGAGCAGAGATTTTGAGGAGAGACTGGGAGAAGTTAACAACTTACCCTACACCTGCTAGTGTTGAGTTGGTGAAAGAATTCTACACCAACGCCTTGTCCAGAGGAGGAGTGACGGCTGGAAGATATAAGAGTTTTATTAGGGGACAAATTATTAGTTATGACCCTGATACCATAAACAACTTTTTGGGCACAGAATGGCAAGGGGAGCAGTGCCAGTATGCGTCACAGGATGGTCTGTTTGGTGACATAGCTGAAATTGAGAGGTATACGTGCCTCCCTGGAAGGCATTTTCAGACTAACTCTAGTGGGGCACCGGTGAACATTAGGAGATTGGACATGATACTCTTGGCACGATACTGGATAGCATTCATGCATGCCAACATCCAACCTTGCTCCCACATCTCTGACATCACGATGCACAGGGTTCGTCTCATTTTCTGCTTGATGAGACAGATGGAGGTGAATGTCGGCAAAATCATTGCCGACGAGATACGGAGCTGTGCGATGACAGTTAGTAGCAGGATGCCATTGGGGCATCCATCTTTGATAACTTTTCTTTGTCAGCAGGCTAGGGTGAATATTGCAGTTCCTCCTTATGAGAGACTCAGGAATGCTATCGATGCATCCTACTTCCACTAGTTCTGTGCTGAGGCAGGAGCAGCAGGTGTAGCAGGGGCAGCAGCCAGGAGGCGTGCTAGGAGAGCTGCAGCTCAGCAGGAGTAGGAGCTTGCTGAGGTACCAGTCCAGCATGCGGAGCCCTTCCAGATGAGGGACATGTACATGTCCATGATGGAAGCAAGGATGGAGGCCCTTCACAGAGGGCAGGTTGCGACTGCTGAGATGATTATTGGGCTATATGACCAGTCACCAGTGCACAGGTGGACAATGGATGAGTTTCATGCAGCCATGGCATGGCCTCAGCAGCAGGCACAGAGTAGTGGTTTTGGTTTTGGTGCAGCTGGAGCCCCAAACACAGATGAAGAAAATTGTGAGGATGCTGACGATGAGAGTCAGGAGGATTCTGATGACAGCATGGGTTGAGTGCAGACATCTTCTGAGGGATGTTCATAGACAGGATTTTAGTTTTCTCTCTTTTACTTTTATTTTTTAAATTCCTAGAATAGGTTGAATTTTAATTTCAGTGTGTATTCTTGGCTTGAATACTTTTTCTGAAAATGTTTGATTGACTGATGTGCATGATGGAACTATTTGATGATTATTGGATGTGGATGATAATTGAGTTGTGTTGTGTGTGAATATCCAGTGAAATAGATGTGTGATAAATTATGATTGTGGTTATGATGCTAAGCAGGGTGTATGAATGGATTTTGTGTGAGACAGCATGTTGTGTGAGGTATTGAGCTCCAGAGTTTTTATTGTTGTATGCATTGTTCACAGGAAAACATGAATGATATTGCCTTAATCTTGATGATTGATTGAATTGCATGTGAATGTCATATGATCAAGGCCATTTTTTAGAACCCTTCTCTAGCCAAATTTTCACCCAAAGTGCTTGCAAATATTATACCCTTTTTGAACCTTACCTTAAACAGGATGTGAACCCTTGTCTTGAAATTCTTTACCTTGAGTGGGATGAGCTTAATTGTATGCGATGAAAAGGTTCAAGTTTGGGGTTGTATGGGGGAAAATTGAAAAGCAATTGTAAAGCATTGATCTCAAGTTGAGAAAGAAAAATGCATGATAAAAAGAAAAGAAAAGAAGAAAAGCATGAAAGTGAGCTCAATGTAAAAGAAAAGGGAAGAAGTTGGGAATAAGTGGGATTGGTGAGGAAGAGAGTTGTGCTTACATTTTGAATATCATGGTAGCTCTCTTAACTCAAGGACTTTGTATTCCAGAAAAACCAATTCTTCTTGTTAGCCTAACCTCATTACAAACCTTGGAAAAGTCCTTTTGATGGCATTTTCATGTAAAGATGTTGATTGTTTGAGATGAATGGTAATTTTATTTCTTGTGACTTGTGAATGATAGAGAGTGGAGTGTCACCCTAAACACTTGAGTGATTGAGTAAAACACTTGCTTGGTATGAATTGTTAACTTCCATGAGTGCATTTTTGCTTAGTGGATTGGTCATTCATAATGTGTAACATTTGTTGTGCAATCTTTGGATTGAAAGCATGCATGCATCTTAATTTGATTTCACCGAAGATTTGAGATTGAGTAGTGTTTGTCATGTACTTTAGGAGTGTTGAATCATTGGATGAAATAGTAGAAAGCCAAGTTTTGTTTTGTTTGCTGTTTTGTTTTGTTTGCTTGAGGATAAGCAAAGTTCTAAGTTTGGGGTGTTGATGAAGGTTGAAAAACAGTTATTTTCATATGTCATTTTAGACCAAATTACTCCCTTTACTACTTAGAATGAGCTTAGAATCAAGCAAAACTCAATAAATGAGTCTGTAGAGAGNAATATATATATATATATATATATATATATATATATATATATATATATATATATATATATAATCTATATTTGGGTGAAAAAGATTAATGAGATGTAAAAGTAACTGTAAGATACACGACATATATGTCCAAGGCTTCATGAGAGGAACAATTTACAATTTAGTTAAAAGATTTACGTATATATTGTAGTTTAGTACAATTTACACTTCAATTAGTAGTTCAGTAGTTTAGTTCAGTTTATATTGTAGTCTAGTACAATTTACAATTCAGTTAGTAGTTCAGTTCAGTTTATATTATAATTTAGTATAATTTAGTACAGTACAGTTCTGTTCAGTTTGACAAAACAAAAAAAAAGTTCAGTTCAGTTTGTCTGAACTATTTTATAGTTCATTTCAGTTTAAAAAAATTAGTTTTTATTTCAGTACAGTTGTTAGCAATACAGTGCAGTACAATTTCATTTGCCCACCCCTATACTAAATGCATCAAATATAGGTTCAAATATTACTTATTAGATTGTTCTTTAATCCCTTAACTAAGAGAACACTCTTTATCTTGAATGAAGATCCATTACTTATGGTTCATGTTCCAAGTATTCCTTTTCCCTTTGTTATTATCTCCAAAGTAACAAACCTTTCATTCTTTAAACTCAACTTTGTAAATTTCCTTTCATCAATTGTCATGTGCCTGGAACATCCACTATCTAGGTACCAAAAATCTTTCTTATTAGTTTTCAAGACTTGCAAAATAGATTAGTATTATATGATACTGATACATTGTCGTTGAAGTTATCAAATTAATATTCCTTTTCAAGGAAACTTCAGTATTGTCAAGTCAATAGTCAAGAAAGTAGATAAGGTTAAAATAACCCTGAGTCGTCTCCCAACGAATACAAAATTGTTTTTCAATATTTGACTCTAATGAATGCTATGCAATACTCAATAATAAAAGTGAGAACCTATGCTAATAGAATTAATCTTTGAAGAACACAGAGGAAAGTTAGAAACAATTATGATGAAATAGACTAATTCCACAACTTTTCCAATATAGATTCATCATTGGTTATCCACAGATCATTATTCAATTGATTATTGTTCAATTTTCAAATTACTTATAGTAAATTCTTAATTAATTTGAGGGCGACTATGTAGTTAACCAAAGTAGATTCTCAATCAAATGCAAGACCTTTCTAGATTATTCACAATGAATTCAATCAAAGTACATTCTTAATCAAACTCTATTGTGTTTAATTATGTCTATTCTTAAATCTCCTAACCAAATTAAAAGCTAATTAATCAAAGTAAATTCTCAATTAATTATAGTTGAAATTATTACCACCAATCAAAGTACATTCTTAATTAGTAGCAAAAACTCATTTAATCATATGAAAGTTCCTAAATTTAATCAAAGTAAATTCTCAATCAAAACTAGAAACCCTCAAACTCATATGATTAATATGCATGTTGTTGGAAACAGGATGACTCAGTTTCAACACCAAGAGGGGGGGTGGGGGGTGAATTGGTGTGGTTTAAAAATCATAGTCTTTTCAAAATCTTTTTCGCAAAATAAAAACATTTACAAAGTTTCTTGAATCGCAAGGAATGAAAATTCTAAGTGCAACGAAAATGTAAAGTTGACTACGTAAACAATTAAGTCGAGTTAATGTAAAAGTTTAAGGATAGAGAAATCAAACGCAAATTTTTATACTAGCTTGGCCTCAATGCCTACATCCAGTGTCCTTCCACAATCTGAAAGCAAATGCACTATAATGGTCAAGGTTTTTACAACAAGGCTTTTATAGAGACCTCCACGTCAAAAATATAAAACACCTCTTAATAACGGTCTAAAAACCGTTATTTTTATACTTAATTTTGATATCAAATGCACCCTTGTTGACTTAAAAACTTGTTTTGACTCATTATTTTGTTTTAGTTTTGTGAATAAGAGAGTTGAGGACATGTTTTATGATTTTATCATTAAATTCTCTTGATTTTGTAGGTTTTTGGAATGATTTGAAAGAAGGGTATCAAGGACTTATAGTGCAGAAAAGTCAAACAGAATGCAGAAAAGTCAACCAGTCAACCAGAGTGTATAAAAGTCAACCAGAATGCAGAAAAAGTCAACCAGATTGTGATTTGATATATTTTCTGCGATTTTTATGATCTGCTTGAGCTTGAACATGTTTTCTGTTATTTTTATGTCCTATTTAAAGACCTAGACATCCTAGGGCTTAGGCACATAAACACTTTTTGGGGCAGATTTGGGGAATTGACAACTCTCTTCTTCTCTTTCTAGGGTTTCTATCTCTTTCATTCCATTGTACACCTAGTTTCTTCATGACGATGGAGAATTAATCTTATTTGTTATAGAGGAAGATGTAACCTTTAAACTCTCTTTTACTTGAATTGTTCTTGAAAATATATGCTTTCATTCATTATTTGTTAGCGTTTTCTTCTTTGAATTTAAAGCTTGCATTGTTTAACTCATTCAGTGTCATGATCATTGATTTTGTCGATATGGGAACGTATGGGGAAATCTAGACATGAGGAGAATTCTCTTGATTATGAAATATTACCTAGGAATAGGAATAGGACGATCAATTGTATTTTGCTTCTGTTTATCATGCATTATTAATTACTAGGGGAGGCTAGGGATAGCAAGCCGGTAATTAGTAATAGGCTCTTTTGGCCACGGAATTGGGTTAAGGGTAGACCAAGAAAGTTTGCATGACAATATGATAAATAAGCGAATTTGATAAGAAAAGTAGATATAAGAGGATGGATAAGAGGAAACTGTAAACCCCAACAACTCCATTCATTCATAGTTTCTTTAGCCAATTGATTCACTACATTTGCATGTTTACTTTTGTTTTTGCATTCAAACCCCAAAATTAATTTCTTCTCAAGTCTTATGCGATTTGTTTACGTGAAAAGTAAGGCCTAAGAATCCTTTGGGAAATGATACTTGGACTTACCCATTTTATATTTCTTGATAGCGATCTGGTACACTTGCCAGGGACTTAACAGAATGCTCATTCGCAATCTTCGTCCCACTTATCGGTTGAGCCTTTCTTCATCTTTCGCAGAATCGAACGAACACATTCGGCTAGCTTTGGTATGAACCGAGATAGGGCGGTAAGACGCCCTACCAGTCTTTGGATTTCTTTCAGAGTGCTAGGGCTTCGCATCTACAGAACGACTTCACATTTGTCAGGATTTTCTTCAATGCCTTGGGAAGTGAGCATGAAGCCAAGAAATTTTCCCGCGGCCACCTTGAAAGTACATTTGGCGGGATTCAGACGCATACGTACCTTCTGACTTGCCCAAACACTTCTTCTAAGTCTTGCAGGTGACTTTCCCCATCGGGCGACCGTACCACCATGTCGTCTACATACACATCCATACATCTGTTGATTTGGCTGGAGAAAATCTGGTCCATCAGCCGTTGATAGGTGGCACTGGCGTTCTTCAATCCGAAGGGCATGACTTCATAACAAAAATTCGCCCTGTCGGAGATGAATGCCGTTTTTTCTGCAATCGGGGCGTACATGGGAATTTGATTGTATCCCGAGTAGGAGTTGAGGAAACTCAGCATTTTATGTCCGAACGCCCCATCACCCAGAGTATCAATGTTGGGAAGGGGGTATCAGTCCTTCGGGCTGGCCTTGTTTAGATCCGTGTAGTCAGTACACATTCGCCATTTGCCATTAGCTTTCTTCACCATAACCACATTGGCCAGCCAAGTGGAGTAATTGACTTCCCGTATAAAATTGGCTTCCTTTAGCTTCCTCACCTCATCCTCCACCGCCTTGCACTTTTCTTCGCCCATTCTTCTTTTCTTCTAGGCAACCGGTCGTGCTTCTTTGCATAAGCTTAACTTGTGAGACATGACCGAGGGATGTATCCCCGGAATGTCCGCCGCTCTCCAAGCGAACAGGTATCGGTTGCGCCATAGAGCTGCGCGAAGTTGTTTTTCAGTTTCTGATTCCAGGCCACGGGCTTTGGAGGTGCTTTGCGTAGCCTCATTTCCTATGATGACCGATAGAGTTTCCAACCAATCGTCCATGTTGGTCCTTGGATCGAAGTCGGCCATAGCCACCTCTGATCTGTTTGTTCTTTTCCTTGTTTCTCTGGGATACATCTTTAGACTGACAACATAGCATTCTCTGGCCGTTTTCTGATCTGCTCTGACAGTGCAGATCGTCCCTTGACTCGTTGGGTATTTCAGGGTTAGGTGGGGAGTAGACACGATTGCCCTGAAGGAGTTCAGACACGGGCGTCGAAGGAGTATGTTGTATGAGGTGCTTGCTTCCATCAGCAAAAATCTGACCTTCTTTTCTTCGCTTTCCCGCCCGGTCCCCAACCACATGCGAAGGTCCAAATATCCCCTAGCATCGACCCTTTCGCCAACAAAGCCCACTAGTTGCTCGTTGTAAGGTACTATCAAATATCCCGAGATATCCATCTGCTGAAAATTCTTCCAATAAAGGATATTGATCGAGCTCCCTTGGTCCACCAACACCTTACTTACTCCATATCGAGCAATTTCTACCGTAATGACCATCGGGGCGTGGAAATCTTCACCCGAGAAGGTTATGGGAGGCATAGTTCTCTTCGGGACGTCCACCGCATGTATTGATCGCAGTGCCCGATTACTACTTTTCGTAGCAGAGGTTGACAATCCTGCCCCGGTAAACCCTCCAGATATCGTGTTGATCATACCCCTAAAAGGACGACTACTGCCTCTTTCTCTGCTTCTACTTCTGCTTCGCGGCCGATTGCTGGGCCTCTGACTATCATTATACCGATCGGGTTGGCCTTCATAACGTGGACTCGTTCTCCTCTCTTCAGGTCGTTGTGGGCTCCTCCCCCGGGGGTTACCTCTCTAAGGGCTACCGTGTCGCGCCGGCGACCTCTTTGGCCGATATCCTTTTACATAATTTTGCTACTGTCCTGCCCGAATCAGTTCCTCTATTTTGTCTTTGAGGGTTACGCAATCTTCGGTATCGTGTCCCATGTTTTGGTGGTACAAGCAATGCTTATTGCTGTCCGCCCCCAGGGGGGTGGGGCGTTTCTGAGGCGTTTGTATGATTTGTGCACTGAGTGCCTCTTGTCGTATGCGAGCTCGGGGAGCGCTCAATTGCGCATATTGCTGGAAACGGGGACCTTGAGGTCCCTCTCGCATCTTCGGTGACCCCGTACGGCTACCCTGACCCTCTCGTTTCGCGTTTGTCCTATCCGCCTTCGCTTCTTGCATTTCCTGTCGGTAAATTTGTTTCATATCCTCCACCCTTACTTCAAATGCGGCCCGCTGACACAATTCCTCCATGGTTTTAGGAGGGGTGCGACAGACACTGTCTTTGAACAGGCCGGGCCTCAAGGCGGGCATTATGTGCTGAAGAGCCAGCTCCAAGCTAAGGCCCTTGACCCATCGTACGGTCTTCTGGTACCGATCCATGAAGGTTTTGAGTGATTCGTTCTTGCCTTGCTTTAAATTCATCAAATCGACCACAGTGATATCTTGCGTGCGACAAGTGGCGAATTGGCTTTTAAACATGTCACCCAAACATTTGAAATTTTCAATGGAGCCGCTCGGGAGAGAGTCAAACCACTCCAGGGCCTTTCCTTCCAGCGAAAGAGAGAACGCCCGACACCAAATGGCGTCGCACCCGGTGCGAAATTCCATCGCATTAGTGAAGGATTTGATATGCACCTCAGGGTCAATGGTTCCATTGTACATCTTGAACTGGGGTAGGACAAATCGGTCGGATATTTGGACGTCCATGATGGCCTGGACGAATGGTACAGGTACTGATAGTCCCTCACCTTTTACTAGCACCAGACTTTCTCCCATCTCTCTGTTATCTTCCTCCTGCCTCCTCTCTTCACGACCCTGGGCATTACTGTGGGCCTCCTTGTCACCCGCGTCTAATGTGACGGTTCTGCCCCGCTCCCCGCCAGCACCTTCACGGGTCTCCACAGCCTTGCCTTTGCTCAACTAGGCCAAGCATTTCGCCCTCACGACCGCCATCTCCTCCTCGTGTCGTCTCTACATCTCTTCATGCCGCTTCTGCATCTCTTCCATCATTCGCTCCAATGCCCGTATTACCTCGTTCGGTTCTTATACACTCGTATTCCTTGTGGTCACCATTGCTAATAATCCTTCGGCCCCACGATGAGCGCTAAAATGTTTCGGGTATGTCGTTGTCAAACCCTACCTATACAATTTCCTTCGAATGTCTAGTCACTCCTGTCTTCTCCTCCTGGTCGTTTCCTCCAATTCCTCCTTATTCATTTGAAAATTCCTTCACTCACGTCCGGCCAGGTACCTGCTAAAGGCACTCCGACGCTCAAGTCAGTGTTTAGTCAAAGGGTAGAGATATAGAGAGAAAGTAAATACTAAGAATAAATGTGCATTCAATGTAACCAACCACCTCCGACCTTTGACCTCTTATTTATAGTTGTAACCATGGGCCTATAATTCACAAAGTCCTAATTACAGCCCAATAGTTGGTCCAATACTTCTAATCTCGTTTTACCTTAATTTAATCTTATTGTTTCTCTCTTCATGATCAGCCCGCTCAGGATATATTCTTAGCCCTGTTGATAGAGTTGTCGCCTACATTTAGGGAACCAGCCGTATCTTTCGACGATCCAGACCCTACGGTACATAGGTCCCCCAAGCCTTAAGCAATATGTTGCTGTAGGGTTTAAGAAGTGACCCGGTCGTAAAAGGGGAGAAGCAGATGCGCAGTTTACAACGTGAGAGTATTTTAGGCGGGAAAAGACATGTGTCACGCATGGGAAGACTGTCATTTCTAGGTAATCGTAACGCCCTTTAATCTGAATCGTTGGACGTGAGAGGTTTATAAATATCCACGTATAAAAAAGACTATAAATAACTTTTTACGAATACTTATCAAATAACCAAATAAATAATAAATATTTTTTAATAAATTGTGTAATATATATATATATATATATATATATATATATATATATATATATATATATA
>NC_028351.1:29421751-29442839 GCF_000741045.1 Vigna radiata var. radiata | reverse complement strand
AATATATATATATATATATATATATATATATATATATATATATATATATATATATATATAATCTATATTTGGGTGAAAAAGATTAATGAGATGTAAAAGTAACTGTAAGATACACGACATATATGTCCAAGGCTTCATGAGAGGAACAATTTACAATTTAGTTAAAAGATTTACGTATATATTGTAGTTTAGTACAATTTACACTTCAATTAGTAGTTCAGTAGTTTAGTTCAGTTTATATTGTAGTCTAGTACAATTTACAATTCAGTTAGTAGTTCAGTTCAGTTTATATTATAATTTAGTATAATTTAGTACAGTACAGTTCTGTTCAGTTTGACAAAACAAAAAAAAAGTTCAGTTCAGTTTGTCTGAACTATTTTATAGTTCATTTCAGTTTAAAAAAATTAGTTTTTATTTCAGTACAGTTGTTAGCAATACAGTGCAGTACAATTTCATTTGCCCACCCCTATACTAAATGCATCAAATATAGGTTCAAATATTACTTATTAGATTGTTCTTTAATCCCTTAACTAAGAGAACACTCTTTATCTTGAATGAAGATCCATTACTTATGGTTCATGTTCCAAGTATTCCTTTTCCCTTTGTTATTATCTCCAAAGTAACAAACCTTTCATTCTTTAAACTCAACTTTGTAAATTTCCTTTCATCAATTGTCATGTGCCTGGAACATCCACTATCTAGGTACCAAAAATCTTTCTTATTAGTTTTCAAGACTTGCAAAATAGATTAGTATTATATGATACTGATACATTGTCGTTGAAGTTATCAAATTAATATTCCTTTTCAAGGAAACTTCAGTATTGTCAAGTCAATAGTCAAGAAAGTAGATAAGGTTAAAATAACCCTGAGTCGTCTCCCAACGAATACAAAATTGTTTTTCAATATTTGACTCTAATGAATGCTATGCAATACTCAATAATAAAAGTGAGAACCTATGCTAATAGAATTAATCTTTGAAGAACACAGAGGAAAGTTAGAAACAATTATGATGAAATAGACTAATTCCACAACTTTTCCAATATAGATTCATCATTGGTTATCCACAGATCATTATTCAATTGATTATTGTTCAATTTTCAAATTACTTATAGTAAATTCTTAATTAATTTGAGGGCGACTATGTAGTTAACCAAAGTAGATTCTCAATCAAATGCAAGACCTTTCTAGATTATTCACAATGAATTCAATCAAAGTACATTCTTAATCAAACTCTATTGTGTTTAATTATGTCTATTCTTAAATCTCCTAACCAAATTAAAAGCTAATTAATCAAAGTAAATTCTCAATTAATTATAGTTGAAATTATTACCACCAATCAAAGTACATTCTTAATTAGTAGCAAAAACTCATTTAATCATATGAAAGTTCCTAAATTTAATCAAAGTAAATTCTCAATCAAAACTAGAAACCCTCAAACTCATATGATTAATATGCATGTTGTTGGAAACAGGATGACTCAGTTTCAACACCAAGAGGGGGGGTGGGGGGTGAATTGGTGTGGTTTAAAAATCATAGTCTTTTCAAAATCTTTTTCGCAAAATAAAAACATTTACAAAGTTTCTTGAATCGCAAGGAATGAAAATTCTAAGTGCAACGAAAATGTAAAGTTGACTACGTAAACAATTAAGTCGAGTTAATGTAAAAGTTTAAGGATAGAGAAATCAAACGCAAATTTTTATACTAGCTTGGCCTCAATGCCTACATCCAGTGTCCTTCCACAATCTGAAAGCAAATGCACTATAATGGTCAAGGTTTTTACAACAAGGCTTTTATAGAGACCTCCACGTCAAAAATATAAAACACCTCTTAATAACGGTCTAAAAACCGTTATTTTTATACTTAATTTTGATATCAAATGCACCCTTGTTGACTTAAAAACTTGTTTTGACTCATTATTTTGTTTTAGTTTTGTGAATAAGAGAGTTGAGGACATGTTTTATGATTTTATCATTAAATTCTCTTGATTTTGTAGGTTTTTGGAATGATTTGAAAGAAGGGTATCAAGGACTTATAGTGCAGAAAAGTCAAACAGAATGCAGAAAAGTCAACCAGTCAACCAGAGTGTATAAAAGTCAACCAGAATGCAGAAAAAGTCAACCAGATTGTGATTTGATATATTTTCTGCGATTTTTATGATCTGCTTGAGCTTGAACATGTTTTCTGTTATTTTTATGTCCTATTTAAAGACCTAGACATCCTAGGGCTTAGGCACATAAACACTTTTTGGGGCAGATTTGGGGAATTGACAACTCTCTTCTTCTCTTTCTAGGGTTTCTATCTCTTTCATTCCATTGTACACCTAGTTTCTTCATGACGATGGAGAATTAATCTTATTTGTTATAGAGGAAGATGTAACCTTTAAACTCTCTTTTACTTGAATTGTTCTTGAAAATATATGCTTTCATTCATTATTTGTTAGCGTTTTCTTCTTTGAATTTAAAGCTTGCATTGTTTAACTCATTCAGTGTCATGATCATTGATTTTGTCGATATGGGAACGTATGGGGAAATCTAGACATGAGGAGAATTCTCTTGATTATGAAATATTACCTAGGAATAGGAATAGGACGATCAATTGCTTTAAGCTTCTGTCATTAATGCGTAACTAATTACTAGGGAGACTAGGAATAGTAAACTAGTAATCGGGAATAGGCTCTCTTCGCCGAGGAATCGGGTTTAGAGTAATTTAGAAATTTGCATTAACAATAATGAAGAAGATGAATTCGTTTATGCATGAGAGTGATTAGGTGAAATCTAAACCCTAATACCATACTCATCTCATATTATCAACATCATCCATTCAGTTTTGTGTTTAGTCTCAATTGATCAAATTGCATTCATTTTTATTTTTCCGCAATTTGAATTTAAAAACCCCAAAATATTGTTCTTATAGTCTTGATTGGTTAAGCAAAAGCACAACAGTTTAATGTCGTGAGTCTCTTGGGAAAACGATACTCGGACTTACCGTTTGTTACTTGATACAATCTGGTACACTTGCCAGAGTGCTAACAAGTTTTTGGCGTCGTTGCCGGGGACTCGTAGTATAACTATTCTATGTGTGTGATTCTTAACTGATTAGACTTTTTATCTTTCTCTTTTTCTATCTTTTTATCTATCTTTCTATCTCTCTATTTCTCTATCTTTCTATCTATTTTTCTTTCTATCTATCTTTCTATCTTTCTGTTTTTTCTTTCTGTTTTTATTTTTCTATCTTTATCTTTCATTAAAAAAAATGAAAATAAAAAAAAAATATCTTTTATTGTTTTTATTTTTGGGGCTAATTATGTGCTCTAATGCAGTGTTCTTTAGTGTATACAGGATAAAATTGTACTAGAAGCACAAGATCATCAGGAGGCAGATAAGAGAGGAGAATTGGTTCACCAACACCCTGATGTGAAAAGTGACAAACCCAAACCTGGCACACCAGTGAAATTCAAGAATAGGTTATAGGTTATCAAGACTATTAAAGCAAACAGAGCTCTTGAAATTGAGGATTCTTAGAGTTGGTGACAAGAAAATTTTTGAAATGTTGGAAGGAAGAATGCCAACATAAAAAAATCAACACCTACTAATGGGTGTTTGAGCTTTACCGGGTCAAGCTAATGATGTTAAAAGAGCGCTTGTTGGGAGGCAACCAAGTTTCTGAAAGTTTTATCTTTTATTTTGTTTTATTTATTTTGATTTTATTTTATTTTATTTTATTTTATTTGATTGTATTTGACTTGATTTGATTTTTTCTTATTATATCATATCATATTTTATTTTATTTTATTTAGGTTACATGCTGCTTTTGATGGTAGAGATGACTGATGGGTGTCGCAACCCATACAAATTTGATTGCATATGAGAAATGCAGTATAGCTAGGGAGTGACTCCTAGGTCGTCTGTTAAGGACCAAACCGTGGTTCGAGAATCAGGTCAAACACGAAGTGGGGGGGTCTGTGAAAGGTTCTTGCAAGGAAAATTACATTAAAATAAAACTGGAAATTAAGTACAACCAGACATAATTGAAAATATTAAAATAACTGAACAAAGCATGAATACTTAAACTAAGACATTAAATAACTAATGCAACTTGAAATTAAAATTAAATGTTGAAAGTACATAACAAATTGAAATGCAAGAATTAAATAACAAAATACATCCACACAAGAATAACATGTAATGCAACACCTAAATTAATAAAGGAAGAAAACCGTGCACCATCTGCACTTTTTGTTAAACAAAATATTTAAAATTTTCCTCTCCTAACCCGTGAGCACCTTTTCTTAGCAAAATAAAGATAAGTCTATTCTAAAAGGGAAATATAATGTGATTCCCAAAAGCCATCATTAGCCATCACCTTGCACCACTTTCATTTCTTAATAGAAAACAAATGAGAAATTGGAAAGATAACTCCAACAATCTATCTCTGAACGTAACAACTACCTCCACCAAATAAATCAACACCTTTTGTTAAAAGAAAAAAGAAGAAATGCTCTTCAAATACTAAATGTGATGTGACCACTCTTCATTCTTCAATTAAAGAAACTTCAAAACAGAACCACGGTAATTTTGTATTCAATGGAAAATAATAAAAACAAATCACTTCCTTTGCTTGCAATAAACCGAAAAAGAAAAAGAAAATATGTAGCTACTAGCACATCCCATCAATCAACTTAAAAGCAAGTAAAGAAAAATATTAAGCTTGCATCAAGGTCGGTACATTGCATTCATTTAGAAGAGAGAAACCATCACGCCCAAGCATGATTTACGTTGCAGCAAGAAAAACAACACAAGGCTTCATAAAAAAAATAAAATAAAAAAATGAAAGTGCTTCATTCCACCCATGGAAGAGAAAATACCAAGAGCTACATTCTCACTGCTAGAAAACGTTCTAGACCTGCAATGCTTGTACACAAGCTTGTCCAAAAAGTTTAAACAATTAAATTACAATGTAACTAAAATTTAAAATGTCTAATTGGAGAGTCTTGAATTTATTTGGTGTCTTCCAAATGTCCCAAATTGTGTTTCCAAAATTTTCCCTGAAAATAATAATGCAAATAATTAGCTCAGAAAATTCAAATTAATTAAAATTAAAATTTCCGGTCAAATTAAGCATAATTAGGAAAAACGGGAAAATACCGGACAATTAAGCACAATTCCCTGATTAATTCTAGCACAATAAACTAAGTNAAATCAATAAAATATCGACTCATCAATGACATCTCTAAGGGATGTTGAGAAAGATTAGTATCTACTAATGGATGCTATATGATTAGACATCTATTGATGAATGCCACTTGGATAGCATCTACTGAGGGATGCTAGAAGATTGAGTATCTATAAAGGATACTAGGAAGGTACACCTACTGATGGGTGCTAGAGCGATTTCAAGGCAGGCTTGTGACCTTAAATAAGCGCTACCTAGGAGGCAACCCAGTTGATTGATTTGTTTCCTTTGCATGTTCTAATTCTGTTCTAGTTACATTTAGGGCTTAATTGTTGCATACGTGAGTATAGTAAGTGGGAATTGCATGAATATTAAAATTTGAAAGTTGAACTTGAGGGTTATAGGGTCAAAGACGTTTGAAGCAAAGGTAAAAGGGGGAAAAGCCAAATCGTGCCTACCACTGGGCGGTGAACTCACTGTTGAGCGGTGGTGACGTTGAGGGGTCATAAATGTTTTAACAAACATTTGAAATATAGTCATTATTGTACACAAGCATTAATAGAATTTCAAATAAAATAACTAAGTCGGATCCACTGCACATGCAGTCGACATAGGCACTTCAACTCAATTTTAAAAACTTTTCAATGCAAAATCACACACAACACTGCTTTTGAAAATCTGTGCATAGTCACGAGTTTTAATTGACTTGCTTCATAATGAAGCCGACTTAAAACTTGCAGTTATGCCACACAATATAAGTTCATCAAAGTGCATGTGGTTTTCTCTTCAAAAGCATATGTAATGCATTCATAAGTTATGTAACAGATATAAGATCAGTGAATATGCATTCATATATAAATATGAACACAAACGTGTTCATTTAGATATCATCCACAATAAAGAATAGAACATGTAACACATAACAATACATGTGTTATTAATAATGTGTTGTCTTCATAAAAAAACCAGAGTAACTAGAGCACTGTGAGATTAAGGTTCAACTAAACCAATGCTTCCCTTATCAACAATCTCAACACATGTGGACTCAAACACCTTATGATGCAAAAATCTTTGCTTTTAATATGATTGAGAGATGAAAGACATAAAAAGAGAGCAACTTAAATCAATAATCAAAAGAAACAATTGCATTAATTCAACTTAACCTCAAAATCCATAATGAAATTACAGTGGAATAGCCCTAGAAGCTTAGCCCTCCATGAATGGAGTGAAACACATGGTAAAATAAAAGTGAGAGGACTAGCGATGATGGCTTCCAGTGGAGGAGTCTGAGAATGAATGAAGTATGCCTCTGTTAAGATGTCAGCAAGTGTACCGAATCGTACAAGTAATAATAGTTGGTAAGACCAAGTATCGTTTTCCTAAGAGACTCATGGCACTAAACTGTTATGAAATTGCTTAACTAACTAGAACTTTAAAAGAAGATTTTGTTGGGTTTTGAATGCAAATTTAATAAGAGTGAATATGAATCCAAACTTGATCAATTAGAGAGAAACGCAAATGTGACATCCCAATTATATGGAAAACATAATATAGACGTCGTCATCTAAATATAAGAGAACAGTTAGAAGTAGACTTACAGATAAGTTGTTAAGATTACAGTCATGCAAAAGAAGCCATAATTTAAAAACTCCAATGCCTGCTCCAGGGGTACCTCATCGCCCTTTGCTCACACCCAAGTGGATGATCATTGCAAGAAAGCACAACACAAACACAGAGTAAGGGTGAGCTAGGTATACAAAATCATGTTATACAATCACACACAACATGCAAATTACATTCAAGTATACTAAATCGCACTACAAGACTTGCTACACTTTAAACTGACTCGTCCGGACTTAGAATGATTGTCGAGCTATGGCAGGACTTGCACTCGTGGGGGCTTCTACTACTTTGCAAAGTCATTGCCAATGGGTTTCACCTTACCACACTCACGAGGTTAGTTTGTACCACGCCTTGGAGCATATTAGAAGCCTCCAAAACTAAGACCTCCTGCCACTACTCACGACATGGTTCAATCCTCTCTACTTGAGAATGATTGACCATTGTAGTTTCAGTATAACCCCTAAGACTGAGTGATGAGTCGATATTTTATTGATTTCACTTAGTTTATTGTGCTAGA
The DNA here is from genome assembly GCF_000741045.1 of Vigna radiata var. radiata. NCBI lineage: Eukaryota > Viridiplantae > Streptophyta > Magnoliopsida > Fabales > Fabaceae > Vigna > Vigna radiata. Next base: position 29,435,527 of record NC_028351.1, on the reverse strand, counting down.
ATTAATCGGGGAATTGTGCTTAATTGTTTGGTTTTTTTCCGTTTTCTCTAATAGTGCTTAATTTGACCGGAAATTCTAATTTTAATTAATTTGAATATTCTGAGCTAATTATTTGCATTAGTAATTGCAGGGAAAATTTGGAAATATAATTTAGGACATTTGGAGTGCTATCAAATAAGTCAAGACTTTTCACTTGGACATTTCAAATTTAATTATATTGTAACTTAGTAATATAGAATATTTTTAATTAAACTTGTAAACATTGGGCCAATTTTTGGCAAAATAGTTTGAGCCCAAATAGGAAACATGACATGGCACCTAGGGTTTTGCAAAGAAGGTGGACCCCACCTCATTTAGGAGGACACACGTCCCTTGTTAAGGAACCAGCCGCCACTCTCACACTGGGAGGAGGAGCATTTTACTCTCGGCAGATTTTGGGAGAGCTGCAACGTTATCTTCTTTTTGCTTTTGAGTTGGAACCATGTTCATTTCCTCAGATTTTGCTTGAATTTTTTACATAGCGTCTTTCTTTGAACCATGTTGACACTTTTTGATTTTGGATGAATGTTAGAAGCACACATTTTCTTTTCTTTGGAGAAGCGTGATTAATGGGAAGCACACAGCTTCACGGTTTGCTTTCATACATTTAGGAAGATGCTGATTCCAGTAATAGCACATGGTGAAATCCTTTCTTGTAGAAAAAAAAATGCTATTTAATTGTTGAGCTAGAATATGCACATGGGAGGTGTGCTATCACGTCTGGAGTTTTAATGTTCTCTTGGGAGAAAGCTTTGAATGTTGGTGATGAGAATGAAGAACGCATTTTTATTTTTCTTTTCTTTCCTTAAAAAGTGTTGCAGCTGCGACAAACATTTTGAGTTGGGTTGACTATTAATTGGAGGATGTGGTGTGAAAGTTGGTAGATGGGACGTGTCATTGGAAGATGAATCTTTAGTAATGCATTTCTTTTCTTTTAGAAAGAAGTAGCTAGGTGATTAGCTAGGATTATTAGGTAGAAGGGTGTGAGGTGTTACGGTGGTGCAGCATTACAGCACGGTCCCTTCCTTTTCTTTGTTTTGATTTTGTCCAACATGTTGTCACATCATCTTGGAATGGAACTAAAAAGAAGCTTTAGATATTACTTCTAGGCTTGTAGGAGGAAAAGATCCTAGCTTGAATGGTTACGGTTTCATTTGGGCTTATAGTAGTAGTAGAGTTTTCTTTCAATTTGCTTGGAACACTTGACTATTCCGTGAGGGACAGTGCCACGACAGGGGAGTTTTATTTTTAGGTGTATTTTCAATTTCCAATTGCTCTTGAGAAGTGAAGTCTGATGTTGGGTTTTAGGAGAAATGAGGAATTCATTTTCTTTACCTTAAAAGCAAGGGAGGTCACGTGATTTGGTAGAGAAAAATTAGATTTGCTTATTTCTTTTGCTTTAAATTATTTTGCATTGTATTTTGAGTTGTTTTTTTTATGTTCTTAATTTAGTGATGCATATTAATAATTTTAACTATTCTAGACATTTGTGTTCCAGCGTTAGGCGTTTAATATTTTCTTTTATTTTAATGTTGTCTAGTATTTTTGGTAGTGATAATTTAATTGTCATGTTCGCTTAGGTTAGTCGAGTTGGTCATTAGCGATATTGCATTGCTTCTTTGAGATTTCTGGACTGTATGTAAGATTGCCACACTGACTTGGTTATATCAAATCTGTATTTGCACTTGCAATTAGGTATACACTTAGTTGCCCAGTTGGTGTTGAGTCTTCTCATAGTTGATGAAACTGCATGGTGTAAATTAGATTTGATGTTAACATTGCGTTCGTTTAGTTTGCTTTTACGAAAACATAATTAGCCTGCGCTTAGTGGGTTAATTGAGTTGGATTAGAGGTTTGAGTCGCTGCTTTATTTTGTTGATCTGTGATAGAAAGCATTATAATTAAGTTAATGACCAACCGCTTTTATTCTGTGTTTGATTTCTATTTACATTTCTATTTGCATCTGTGTTTTAGTTTAATTCTTCTGCATTCACAAACCTTTCACAAACCCCCCAACTTCGTGTTTGACTTGATTCCTGAACCACAGTTTGGTCCTTGAGAGACGACCTAGGAGTCACTTCCTAGTCTATACTGCATTCTTTAATGCACATTAAATTTTGCATGGGGTGCGACACCCATCACTGAGCTTCCATGCAAATCATTCTAAAGCACACTAGAAGGGCACCGCCATGGATCCTCTCCGTGAGGATAATGAAATTATGTCCATTAACCACACTTTGTTGCACATAACACCAATTCTGAAGCTTTAAGATCACATACTTTCAAGTTAGCAATATCACATCAATCATACTTTACATTACAATCATTCTAGATGCCTAATTCAAACCAAAACAAAAGCTAAAGAGCAAACTGAACATTAAAGGGTTCGAACAACACATCCTGTTCACAAGGCGAGACAGGAGCGTCTCACACAACGCACCTTAATTCGCTATGGAAATTAACTCCCTGAGGTGCCAGACCTCAAGTCTCTTGCATAGCGCACCCAGATCGCTATGCGAGAGTCTAGACAGAGACCATACCCCCAAAACCTCTCGCCATGTGCTCAATTCGCGTTGCGAATTAAACTGACAAGAGCTCCAGGCCACCACCAGTAGCATAGCGTCCATATTCGCTATGCGAATTACTGAACAGAGAGAAACACTCTCTAGTCATTCGCATAGCGCACCAGCTCACACAACGAATGACTTTAAACATAGAGCACCCTCTACAGGGATTCGCTATGTGAGACCATTCGCATAGCGAATCTGCATAATCTGCAGAACACAAATTCTGCAGATTTATGCACTCACACACCCATGTTACCACTTCTAGCCATTTTTATCAATTTCAAACACTTATAATTTGTATGTTATGCTTGATCATACTCACTTAACCGACTCTAGGCACTCCTACCATAAATCTAGAATGATTGGAACTCAAATCCTACTCTAGAACGCCAAAATCAACCACTTAATGACCCAAATTTAGTTTTACCACTTATAACATGTTTTAGACCAATTTGAGGTAACTAACAATTCCCAACTGACCTGCCTAAGCTGTCCCAACAGCCCAATTATGCCCATAACCCCTAACTCTAAATTTCACCACCTCACTTCCTCGAAACAGAACCTAAACCAACACCAGTTTACTCAGAACAATACATACTTCCCTTACCTTCAATTTGATCCCTCATTCAACCGATCAAATACATCAAACATACCCAAATTCAGATATCCACTTCATACAAACAACTACACAGTCATTAATTCCAACATCACAAATTTTGGCAGTTCAGTTCATGTAGTAAAATCTTCTCAAAAGCATAAACATAACTCAAATAGCATATCACCCAAAATTCAGCACATACCCATACACAATTTAGATAATCAATTCCAAAAAAAGGCCTAGCTCCCCTTAGCTTAGGGTTTCACAACTTAGCTCACAACTCAATTCAACAGTGCATGCACAACAAAGAACTCAACCAAACCCTACAAACCACCCAATGGGTGATAGAACAACTCTTAGAGCTATGTTTTGACAAGAAATTGAAGGAGAAGGTCTCTAGTTACATGTAATCAGTAGATAACATGCCCTAGGTTCCAAAACAGAGGAGGAGGAAGGGCGAACTACTTACTAGTGAGAATCACGAATGCAATCGGTGATCATTGAAGCTCTTAGAGTCAGGAGTGCCTAGGTGCATACGGATTGAAAATCCAACAACTCAGTGAGTGTGTATGGTAGAGAGAAGGCAGAGAAAGCTAGAGAATAAGGTTTCTAGAGAGAGATGGGAGTTTAAGATAATGCACCAAGGTGTTCAGAAAACTTCATCTATATAGTGCATTTATTTTAATATTAAAGGCTTGGTGCATAATATAAGCTAATGCAATTGGTGATAATAAGGATATATTTTAATACCCCTGCCTACTCTTTTAACTTAAATTTTCAGGTTCTCACAGCAAAAGTGAATAGATGTTTCTAATATGAGATGAATATGTTGTTGGGGTTTAGATTTCACCTAATCGCTCTTATGTATATAAGAATTCATCTTCTTCATTAACTTCTGTTGGAAAAAGAATGGCTTAGTTTCAACACCAAGAGGAGGGGTGAATTGGTGAGTTTCAAAAATCAAAGTCTTTTTCAAATCCTTTTCGCAAAGTTTAAAGCTTTCAAAAGTTTCTTGAATCAGATATGAAAAAGATATATCAGTGTAGTAGAAAATAGTTGACTATATTGAAAATAAAGTCAACTTAAAATAAAGAGTTCAGGGATAGAGAAATTCAAACACAATTTTTATACTGATTCGGCCAAACTACCTACATCCAGTGTCCTTCCTGTACCTAGAAGAAAATGCACTATAATGGTCAAGTTTTTTACAACAAGGTTTCTATAGAGACCTCCACGTCAAAATATAAAACATCTCTCTAACCCTCTAACCATTATATAGGCATACAACACCCAAAGAAAGCAGCAAAATATCCCCTCTCCTGCAGTCTTTGTCAACTTTGAACAATCTTCAAAGTTCCCAGAACAGTACACATCCTTTTCCTATAATCACAACATGGCAGCCACAATCTTCACAAGATTGAGAGAAGTAGTTGATCAATTTCCAGTACACCTCAATTGTGCAGTCTGATCAATCTTTTCTATCAGCACATCCTTGCTCTTCAAGCAATTATCCAAGAAAGATCTTGTTAAGTCCTTGGCAAGTGTACCAGATCGTTATCAAGTAATATAAAATGGGTAAGTCCAAGTATCGTTTCCCAAAGGACTCTTAGGCCTTACTTTTCATGTAAACTAATCGCATAAGACTTGAGAAGAAATAAATTTTGGGTTTTGAATGCAAAAACAAAAGTAAACATGCAAATGCAGTGAATCAATTGGCTAAAGAAACTGTGAATTAATGGAGTTGTTGGGGTTTACAATTTCATCTTATCCACCCTCTTCTATCTACTTTTCTTATCTAATTCGCTTATTTATCAAATTTTCATGCAAACTTTCTTGGTCTACCCTTAACCCAATTCCTTAGCGAAAAGAGCCAATTACTAATTACTGGCTTGCTATCCCTAGCCTCCCCTTGCAATTAATAATGCATGATAAACAGAAGCAAAATACAATTGACAAGTCCTACCCCTATTCCTAGGCGGTATTAGCATAATCAAGGAATTCCCCCCCCAGTTCATGACATTATTGTATGTTCCCGTATCAATACAGACAAACTTCAATTACCGAATGAGTTAAACGATAAAAGCATTAAGCAAAGGTAAGGAACCCAACAATCGATAAATCAAGCATATGCAAGCATATTAAAAAGATAAGAATTTTAATATAAGAGAGTTTCAAAAGATTACAATGTTCCCCAACAACCTAGGGTTTCATTCACCATTCTAATTGTGAAACTAGATGAAATATAATGAAAGAATGGAAGAAATAACCCTAAACTTGGTAGATTAGAGCCTAAGCATCCAAGGAACCTCCTTCAAGGTGTGTGGAACAGCTCTGGACGTTTCTCTCTTCCAAAAGATTGAGTTTTGATTCGCACTGGGGCTATATATAAGCCAAAAAGATAACAGAAAGATTACAAAATCTAAGCTAATAAAAACAGACAACCGCCCAGAAGCCTAAGTAAACCGCTCAGCAGTTTCCCTTTAGCCATTTGGACGGCTCAGCGGTCAGTTTTACCGTTGAGCGGTTTGCCCTTGATCGCTCCGAACGCTCAGCGGTCGATTCTGACGTTCAGCGGTTCACTTGACCCTTCTTTTCATCCTTCTTCTTCCTCTTTCACGGGTCTAAGTCCACCTTACTCCACTTCCATCTTCAATTCACCTTAAAACCCTACAAAACAATGTAAAAGCAAGCTAATATCTCTAAAACCAACTTTTAAGCTCATTCTAAGCCATAAAGGGTGTGTTTTTATATCAAATTTAAGTATGAAATATCGATTTTTAGACCGTTATCACAACCCCAAACTCAGAACTTTGCTTGTCCTCATGCAAACAAGACAAAACTTGGTTTTCCACTTCTTCATCAAACAATTCAACACTTTTCAAAATTTCTTTTTCTCACAACAAGGTATTATACAATTCAGATTTCAGTGGAATCCTATAAAGATGCATACATGCTTTCAATCCAATTCAGTTCACATAATCAATCTTTTTCCAACAGATGTTTTGTTCATGAATGATCAATCCACTAAGCATAAATGTAAACATGGATTTAACAATTCTCACCAAGCAAGTGTTTCACTCAATCACTCAAGTATTTAGGAGGTCACTCTACTCTCTACTGTTCACTTGTCACATAAAACAATATTGCCATTCATCTAAAACAATCAAAATTCTCACATGTAAATGTCATCACAAGGACTTTTCCAAGGCTTGTAATGAGGCTGGGCTATCCAGAAAAATTGGTTTTTCTGGAATACAAAACCCTTGAGTTAAGAGAGTTTTAAATCATCATTCAAAGTTCAAGCACACTCTCTTTTTAACCAATCTCACTCATTGCCAACTTCTTCCCTTTTTTTCTTTTACATTGAGCTCACTTTACATGTTTTTTCTTTTCTTCTTTTCCTTTCTTTTTCTCAAGGATTTTTCTTTTTCAACTTTTGAACTCAATGCTTTTCTTTTGCCTTTCAAATTTCCCCATACTACCCCAAACTTGAACCTTTTCAACGCATACAATTATTCTCAACCCAACTCAAGGTAAATCAATTCAAACAAGGGTTTTCATATTGTTTAAGGCCAAGGTTCAAAAAGGGTATATCATTTGAAACACTTTGAGTGAAAATTTGGCTAAGTAAGGGTTTTCAAGCATGGCCTTGATCATATGACATAAACATGAAATTCAATCAATTATCAAGACTAAGGCAATATCATTCATGATTCCCTGTGAACAGTGCATACATCAATAAAAACTTTGGAGCTCAATACCTCACACAACATGCTTTCTCACTTCTCATTCATGTATCCTGCTTAGCATCACAATCACAATCATAAACCACTTACTCATTTGTTCACATAGTTAGTGAACTATTAACCTGGATATCAGCATACACACATTCTCAATTATCATCCACAATCAATCATCATTAGTGAATAACTCATCATGCAATATAAAATTAAACCATCATCAGAATCAGTGTACAAGCCAAGCATAGACACATAAATAAAATTCCACCTATTCTACTAATTCAAAGTACAAAAGGAAAAGAAAAACCCCTGTCCAAGTGCTGGCATCCATCAGTAGATCCCTGTCAATCCATGTCCTCATCCGAGTCATAATCATCCCCAACCTGGGCATCCTCAAAGTCATCATCCTCCTGGTCATCATCCTCTCTATCTGGGGCTCTAGCTTCTCCAGATCCACTGTCCTATGCCTGCCCCTGAGGCCACGCTATTGCACTATGGAACTCGTTCATAGTCCACCTGTGCACTGGTGGCGTGTCGTACAGTCCTATAATCATCTCAGCAGTGGTCACCTACCCTCTGTAGAGAGACTACATCCTCGCCTCCATCATGGACATATACATGTCCCTCATCTAGAAAGGCTCAGCATGTTGTGCCTGTGCATCTACAAGTATATCCTCCTGCTGTACTGCTGCTATCCTAGGACGTATCCTACGACCCGCTCCGGCTGGCTCATCTCCTCCACATTACTGACGATAATAGGATGCATCAATAGCTCTAATCGGCCTCTCATAGGGTGGAACTGTAGTGTCCACTCCGGCCTACTGGCATAAATATGTAATCAGGGACGAATGTCCCAATGGTGTCCTATTACTCACGGTAGTAGCGCAACTTTGAATCTCATCGGCGATAATCTTGCCAACATTAACATCCATCTACCTCAGCATGCAGTAGATGAAGAGAATCTGATGCATGGTAATGTCAGAGACATGGGAGCATGGTTGTATGTTCGCATGAGTGAATGCCATCCAGTACTTCACCTGAGGAGTCAAATCTGCCCTAATGAAGTTGACTGGTGCTCCATTAGGGTTCCTCTGAAAGTGTCTCCCAGGGATGCACATCACTCTCTCGATGTCCTCATAATCCCTGTACTCCCCTATAAGAGCAGCATACCTACACTGCTCTCCTGGCCACTTAGTACCCAAGAAGCTGTTGATGGTGTCGGGATCGTATTTGATGATTTATCCCCTCACATAGCTCATGTACCTCCCAACTGATACTCCTCCTCTAAGCAAGGCATTGGCATAAAATTCCTTCACCAACTCAATGCTGGCTGATGCAGGATAAGTGGTCAATCTCTCCCAGCCTCGCCTCTCGATCTCCAGTCCAAACTTTGGTGCCAAGTCTGGAATATACATGGCCTTCCTTTCCATCAACAAACGCCTCTCCTGTATAGTCACATAATGCTCCTCATGCTTCTTGGAAAGGAACCGAGAAGAATATAATCTCCTTGTCCTTTCTAGCTCCTTTCTCTTGTTGCCCATGGTCGTCACTCTTCTTGAGGATGACATTCTTGTGTCAAATAAGTCCAATAACATCACAAAGATTTATCATTTAGAGGTTAGCATATCATCAATTATATTTCCAGAATCAAACACAACCAAGTACTGAGGAAAAACAGGGCCCCTCAACGTCCAAACATCTCAAAAATCAAAAAACCGCAAAACTAGATGAATTCCGCTCAGCGGTCAGGCAAACCGCTAAGTGGTTTTTGGTTGGGTTTTTCAAAAACCATCTTCCCACAGTCCTAATCTCCATTCTAACACCTATTTCACCATTCCAAATCAACTTCATGCAATTTAATTGGTTCAAACAATTTCTATTTCATCAAATCATGCATAGAAATCAAAAGCCCTAATTTATCATGTTCCTAAGCATGTTCTTCAACAAATTTCAATTAGAAACCCTAAGAATGAAATTTCACAACTTACTTGAGTGGAGATCTCAGATGCTTGCTAAACTTGCTCCTAATTGATGATGAATGCCCTCTCTAATGCACAACCCTTAACAAAACCCCAAACTTTGACAAGATAATGGTAGAAAATTGAGATTTTTGGGAGTGGGTGATGAGAAAAGTGGGGAAATCTCTCTAGAAAGCTCTTGAAGGTGAAAGAAAAGTGTTAGGGCTTAGGGAGACCGCTTGGGCGACTTGCAAAGAAGAGGTTTCAAAGTGCCAAAACCAAAAACCGCTCAGCTTTTAAGAAAGTCGAGACCAAAATACGCCGCAACCGCTCAACGGTAAAATGGACCACTCAGCAGTTTTGCTGAAATTTTCTTTCCCTCTTCTTTGCTTGCTTTTAAGCAATCTAACCCTGTAGCACTTAATTTTAACCTTCAATTTTTCAACCACATGCCTTTCACCTCTCAAATGCAACATTCAAACATGCAATGCACTTAACACAAAGTTAAAATAGATATAATCAACTAGGTTGCCTCCCAGGTAGCGCTTGTTTAACGTCACGAGACTGACCCAAACCTGTCTAGCAGTCATTAGTAAGTGCCTTTCTTACCAACACCCATCAGTAGGTGTACCTTCCTGGTATCATTTAGTAAATACCTAAAATTTTTAGCATCCCTCAGTAGATGTTACCCAAAAATGTTTAAAAATCCCAAGAATTACAAGTTCAAAATAATTTAAACCTAAAACTAAAATTGTTTTACTACAAGTGGGATTCAATAAAATAACATCATGTCTTCATATCCCAGTTGGGATCTTTATCTACCCAACTCATCAGTTCCCTTTTGTCCACTCTTCTTATGGCTTTGGAGAATGGTCTTCTAATCTCCACTACTCCATCTTCTTTAATCTTGTTCACAATCCACTTCTTATTCTTGAATCTTACCTGTGAACCACGTAGATGTGATGTATCTTCTGAGTGGATTGTTCCTCCTTTATCAACCTCTTCATCTTTAGGTACCTGTAAAACATTACAACTATCAGTTTCATACCTAATGTGTTATCTTCAGAAGCAGCTTCTCTCCTATATTTGGCTCTCTTTCTTCTTCTCATTCTGTTTTCTTTAAAGCCACCATATGTTAACACCTGGTCTTGGTCTCTTAACATCATTCTCCCGTCATGGATACGTATCATCATTTTAGAAGTCCTCATAAAAGGTCTTCCCAAAATTAATGGAATTCTTCCCTCATTCTCCATATCCACAACTACAAAATCTACCAAGAACTCCAACTGCTTAATACGAACAATTGCATCCTCCACCCTACCAGTTGGCTTCTTAATAGAACCAACTGCAACTGTTAGAGAAATATCAGATGGTTTTAACTCAAGGATTTTGTCTTCTAGAAAAACCAATATTTCTTGATAGCCCAACCTCATTACAAGCCTTGGAAAAGTCCTTTTGATGACATTTGCATGTGAAGATTTTGATTGTTATGATGAATGACAATATTGTTTTATGTGACATGTGAACAGTAAAGAGTAGAGTGACCTCCTAAACACTTGAGTGATTGAGTGAAACACTTGCTTGGTGAGAATTTTTAAATCCATGTTTAAATCTATGCTTAGTTGATTGATCATTCATGAACAAAACCACTGTTGGAAAAAGATTGATTATGTAAACTGAATTGGATTGAAAGCATGCATGCATCTTTATAGGATTCCACTGAAATCTGAATTGTATAATAACTTGTTTTGAGAAAAAGGAATTTTGAAAAGTGTGAATTCTATGATGAAGAAGTGGAAAGCCAAGTTTTATCTTGTTTGCTTGAGAACAAGCAAAGTTCTAAGTTTGGGGTTGTGCTAACGGTCTAAAAACCGTTATTTTCATACTTAAATTTGATATTAAAACACACCCTTTATGGTTTAGAATGAGCTTAAAATCAAGTAAAACACTTAACTGAGTCATGAGAGAGTCAAAAGTTGGTTTTAGAGATATTATGCTTGTTTTTATATTGTTTTGAGGGTTTTAAGGTGAATTGAAGATGGAAGTGAAGTAAGGTGGACTTAGACCCGTGAAAGAGGAAAAAAGGATGAAAAGAAGGGTCAACTGAGCCGCTGAGCGCCAGAATTAACCGCTGAGCGTCCATAACGATTAGAGGGAAACCGCTCAGCGGCAAAACTGACCACTGAGCGGTCCAAACGGCTAGAGGGGAAACCGCTGAGCGGTTTACTTAGGCGCCTGGGCGGTTTTCTGTTGTTATTTGGCTATTCTGTAATCTTTCTGTTATCTTTTTGGGCTTATATATAGCCCCTGTGCGAATCAAAACATATTCTTTTGGTAGAGAGAAACGTCCAGAGCTATTCCACACACCTTGGAGGAGGTTCTTCGGATGCTTAGGCTCCAATCTACCAAGTTTAGGGTTATCTCTTCCATTCTTTCATCATATTTCATCTAGTTTCACCATGGTTATGGTGAACTAAACCCTAGGTTGTTGGGGAACTATGTAATCTTTTTAAACTCTCATATATCCAAATTCTTATTTAGTTTATATGCTTGAATATGCTTGATATATCAATTGTTAGGTTCCTCACCTGTATTTAATGCTTTTATCATTTAACTCATTCGGTTAATGTTGTTTGTCTTTATTGATACGGGAACGTACAATAATGTCTTGAACTGAGGGGAATTCCTTGATTAAGCAATACCACCTAGGGATAGGGGTAGGACGATCAATTGTAATAGGCTCTTTTCGCCAAGGGATTAGGTTAAGGGTAGACCAAGAAAGTTTGCATGACAATATGATAAATAAGAAAATTAAATAAGAAGAGTAGACATATGAGGGTGGATAAGATGAAATTGTAAACCCCAATAACTCCATTCATCCATAGTTTCTTTTAGCCAATTGATTCATTGCATCTTGCATGTTTACTTTTGTCTTGCATTCAAAAACCCAAAATTAATTTCTTCTCACGTTTTATGCGATTGGTTTACATGAAAAGTAAGGCCTAAGAGTCCTTTGGGAAACGATACTTGGACTTACCCATTTATATATACAAGTTCAGACCTCAGACAAGATTTGAGGAGTTTCTTGATGAAAGATTCAAGAGACTTGAAGAGAAAATGATAATGCTTCAAAGATCTTTTATTGAGTTAGACTGAAAGATGGATTATGCATTGAGGATAAATGCTTTTGGTGATACTTCTGAAAGTGAAAAGAACAGCACTGAAGAAAAGACTATAGAGTCATCTGAAACCGAATAGGGGTCTTATGTTTACAGCTTAGAGTCTTTTGAATGTTTTGTTTTGTTTTTACTGTTTGTTGTTTTCTTTTGTAATCGATGGCTTTATATGCCATTTGTTTTGGTGTTTCTAATTGTAATTCATGTTTGAAATCAATGAAATCAGAAGTTTGCTTAAATTGTTCAATGCTGAGAATGTTTATTAATTTGATTGTAATCAATTATGCTATGCCTATATGAAAATAAACTGTTGATTACTATTACATTCATACATTTTCATATTCATATTTTGCGTGTGATAATTCATGTATTATATTGATACTAAAATGCTTGATCTAGAAAGATCTTGAAAGGGTTTTGTAGGAACATTGCTTACTGGACGGATAAAATGTTGAGATTGTTGACAACACAAACTCTATATCAAACTGGTTTTTGATGATGACAACATGATGCTTAATAACAGTACACATGTTACAGTATTACATGTTCTTATTCTGAAGTGTTTGTCATATTTGCTGAACATGTTTTATTGAACTACAATGTATGTTCCTATGATTGGTTGAGTGTTATATTTGTGGAACATGCTTGTATTGAAATGTGAAATAAAACGTTTTTGATTACTGCACATTTCTGGAAGAAAAGATCACAGGCACCTTTATGAACTTATATTTGTTGTGACAAAGTTCTAGTCCAGTCGAATACACTCATAATGGATTCGACTATGTTAAAATCTTTGTACAGATTTTGTGAACCTGTGTTATGTGAAATTTTGAGTTGAAAAGAATTTCAAAGTGATTTTTCATGTGTCAGTTGACATTGTGGATTACATATTCGACTGTATTATTGTTCTCTTTTGAATTCTGTTAAGCCTACACGCTCCAACGGCTATATTTTTCAAAAGTTAGTTAAGACTGTTTGACCTGGTCAACTGTCATAAAAGTGTGTTGATTTCGTTGACTGAGGAGCCTTTGTGTTGACTTTCTATTATAACTGTTTTAATACAGTCGACTGGATTAGTAGGTGATGAGTGCATATTTATGCCCACATTTAAGCTTTAAAATTAAATGTGGGCATAAATATGCACTCATCACACCAAATTTGATAAGTTGTCGTTGAAGCTATCAAATTAATACTACTTTTCAAGGCAACTTCAGTATTGCCTAGTAGTATTCAAGAAAGTAGATAGGGCTAAACTAACCCTAAGTCGTCTCCCAACGAACACGGAATTGCTTTCGAATATCTGAAACTTATGAATGCTATGCAATGCTTAAGAAAAAAAAGTGAGGATGTTTAAAGGTTGTTGTAAAACAAATAGAAAACTTAAAAACAATTATGAAGAAACAGGCTAATTCCACTGCATTTCCAAAATAGATTCATCATCGGTTATTCACAGATCATTGTTCAATTGATTATTGTTTAAGTTTCAAATTAATTAAAGTACATTCTTAATTAATTTGAGGGCGATCATGTAGTTAATCAAAGTACATTCTCAATCATATGCAAGACCTTTCTAGATTATTCACAATAAATTCAATCAAAGTACATTCTCAATCAAGTTTATTGTGTTTAATCATGTCTATTCTTAAATCTCTTAACCAAATTAAAAGTTAATCAATCAAAGTAAATTCTCAATTGATT
>NC_028351.1:29411220-29421551 GCF_000741045.1 Vigna radiata var. radiata | reverse complement strand
AACTTAAATCAATAATCAAAATAAACAATTGCATTAATTCACTTAACCTCAGAATCCATAATGAAATTACAGCAGAATAGCCTTAGGAGCTTAGAAACACATAATGAAAGAAAAGTGAAAGCAGTGGTGGATGAATGAGTCAATGGTGCTCTCCCCTAGGTCTCTTTATATAGACTAGATTGGGCTTGGACTCTGAATATTCAGTTGATAGAATCTTTTATCTTTTATCTTCCAAATAACTAAAAGATTTAGATAATTATATCATTATTTGGAAGATATTTTCTGTTGATATTCCCAAATTAAATTAATTCAACAATGGAGACGGTGATGACGGTGGCAATGGAGATTTCTCTGCGTTTTCTGGATTGCAGGTGACGAAGATGAAGGAAGTTGGCGACGTGAAGAAAGAACGGCGGCACTGATGGTCGAGGCGAGAAACGGCGTGGTGATCCACCGAGATGCGAAACCGTGATGGTGGGGAGCGGCTGTTTCGGTGATTGGCCGTCGCGGCGTCTTGCGGCATTGACGGCGACTTGCAGAAGTTGACGGCTAGGGTTTCATTGCAGAGGGAAATTAGGGTTTCAGTGTGGAAGATGATGATGTGGCAAGAAGATGAGGTGGCATGTTCTGATTGGATCTGGTTTAATTAGTGGTAGGAGGGGTGTGTGTAGGAAACTTAGGAGGTGTATTCAGAATAGGGTTACTGTTTGGCTTAGTGTTGGGCCAGAGGTGTATGTAGGGAATTTTGGGAGGTGCAAGGGTAAAGACTGCCTGTTTGGCCCATCTGTACATTATTTTCCAAATAAAACCTGATTTTGGGATTTAAATTGTAATTTGGACCAATAAACTTATAATTTCAGCTGCACATATAAATATTAGAACATCCAAGAATAATTTATGCAATTAAAATCACTTTTTAAGCCCTTTATATTTCCAAACACGCTAAATCCAATAATCACAAATCTTCTTCAAATCAATCATTTAAGCACAAATATTCTATCAAAAATTTTAATTTTAAAGCTTAAATGTGGGCATAAATATGCACTCATCAGTAGGCTATTCGATTGAGAAGCAATCTGATCTAACAGAAAACTATAAATAGACAGAACACGAATTGTTCTGTGACTTTTGTTGATCTAACATTTTCATTTTCCTATTTCAGATTGAATTCTTTATATTAGAAGCTCCAAGAAATCTCCAAGAAGGCGGTGGTGATCTTTCTTGAGAGAGATTCAAAGGGAGGAGTCATTTGCACATACTGCTTGATCATTATCTGCACAAAGAAGGTGCTGCTCGTTTGATCTTGAAGACTTGACATTCTGTGAAGACTATTGCATTTGACTGAAGGCTTGGCAACCTATGAAGTCTGCTGTGATAGTCTTGGCATCGTGTGAAGAGTGTTGGTTACACGTTGAGGATTGTTCAACGTGGTTGTAGATTTCAGAAGAGGGGATTCTTGCTGCAATTCTGGTTTTTTGTGTGTAGCTATATTTGGTTTTGGGTTAGAGAGGAGATTTATATTTTTTCGTTGTGCTTCTATAAGTTTTGATATCTTTAAATCTTGATATATGTGCTATGAACTGTTTATTCTACTTATATCTCTTTGCTATACATATCTTAAAATGATTAAGAGATTTAATTTTTTTAATTAATGAGATTGTATCATTGTTGCTTTAATAATTTTGCAATATTTCTGATATGATACATTGCTAATATATGTTGTTATATGCTCTGTTATATACTATTACACTACATTGTGCATTTGTGTTTTAAACATGCATAATGTCAGGGGGAGCATTGCATATTTCTTGAGATGTTTCGCATGCCTTCATTTAAAGGGGAGAGATATGATTAAATCATGTGAATGTCTTTGACAGGGGGAGCATAATTATTTTTTATTATTATTATCTGATGCATTTTGTGTGCTTGATTATTTGCATAACAATACCATTGTGCTTACCTTTTTTGCTAATGCCCAAAGGGGGAGAATTATGTTGATTGGTAATTGATTGATAATCTGTTTAGAGTTGTGCAACATGGTTGATTATTAATCATGGTTGTGCATCATCAAAAAAGGGGAAGATTGTTGATATTTTTGATAGGGGGAGCACAGGTTTAGCTGAACCCACAATCTCAGTAATATCTGAGTTTTTGATGATGACAACCCATAATTAATAACACATGTGTACTATGTTTACACGTTTTATACTTACATGTTATATGCTTTTATATGAACATGATTGTGTTGTTATTATGTTGATCATTGCATTTCACTGTGTTATATATGTGATTTTATTTGTGAATGCATGACACATGTTTTTGGAAAAGAAAAACCACAAGCACTTTTATTGAACTTTAATTGTGTGGCAAAACAACAGTTTTAAGTCAATTTCATTATGGGGTGAGTCGACTAAAACTCGTGTCTTTGCACAAACTATTTTCAAAGTGTGTTGTGAGTTTCTTCAAAGAGAAAGTTTTTCAAAACTGTTTTACAGTGTTACATAGTCGACTACATGCGAGCGGCATTCGACTAAGTCTATTATAGTTTTAAATTTCCGTTAATGTTTGTCATAACTGTCTAACGGTCATATTTTTAATTTGGTTGACCAAGCATTAAATGAGATTTGATTGGATTAATTGCTCATTCAATTAATTGCTTTGACTACTGCTAACTGCTATAACTAATTTGTTATATTCGACTGCATTACTAGCTTAGTCGATTAAAAAGTGTAAGAGTTGTGTTATTCTATAAATTAACGCAAATTTGATTTCTTTAAGAACTTTTGTGAATCTAACGATTTTGATATCATTTGCAAAATGTGCTAGCTTACAGAAAGTGAGAAAGCTCCAAGAATCAATAAGAGACCGTGGTGATCGTCTCCTTGAGATTTCTTGAAGAGCAAGGTTGTTGTGCATTCAAAGTCTGATCTATCTACACATTTGGGTGTCCACTGCAAGATCAAGTTCTACAGTTTGTTGACGATTGGATTGTGTTCCCTATTGTGACTACAGGAAGAATAGTGTGTTGTGTTAAGACTCCGGCAAGTGTACCGAATCGTATCAAGTAATATAAATGGTAAGACCAAGTATCGTTTTCCCTAGAGACTCACGACCTAGACAATCATGTGATTTCTTGATTAGTTAAGACTTGAAAACAAAATCATTAGGTTTGTAATGCGAAAATTAAACATGAACGCAAGTGTTTGATCAATTGACTAAAAGAATGCACAGGTGAATGGTTGGTAAAATATGAGATTATTATGTATTTATGAATTTGTCTTCTTCATTAATGTCAATGTCACTTTCTTATTTACTTTAAACCCGATGTCTCGGTGAAGAAATCCTATCCTTAATTACAAGTTTACAATGTCTTGTTTCCCTAGCAATTAATTCTGCATTACATACCCACAGAAGCTTAAAGGCAATCAACCCTCATATCCCTATGTCTAGGTAATATTGCATTTGGGAGAGATTCCCCATATCTAGATTTCCCCGTATGTGTCAATAACGAAAAAATCAATTATCATGATATGAATGAATTAAACAAAGAAGGCACAGAGTATAGAGGAAAAACCCTAACAATTAATGAATGAAGCATATATAATATAAACCAATTCAATACATGAGAGTTTCAAAGGATTACATCGTTTCCCCAACAACAATTGAAGTTTAGTTCACCATAGACATGGTGAACTTAGATGAAATATGGAAAAGAATGAAAGATAAAACCCTAAAAGTTGAAGATCGGAGCTTCTGCATCCAAATATGCCTCCGAGGGGTGAGAGGGAGTGTTTTTGCGCCTCTTTCTATCAAAAGATACCCTCTCTAGGTCGTTCAAATCATTAAACAGCTCTTAAAAATTATAGAAAACACAGTTCAAGGCCACTTTTCGGTACACAGCGCCCCACTTAGGGTGCCTAGGCGTGACTGCGAGAGCTCTACGCTCAGCGCCCCTGGAAAGGCGCCCAGGCGTCACCTGCGGTACTAAAATGGCGCTCAGCATTACTGAAAGGGCGCTCAAGCGTGAGTGTGAGACTGGTGCGCTAAGGGCCTCAAAAAAGGGGTAGTCAGGCGCCAATGCGAGACTTCAGCGCTGAGGGCCTCCAAAAGGGTGCTCAGGCGCCACTTGGGATTCCTTTTTCTAATACTTTTTCAACTCTTCTGAGTTTCAGCTCCTTGCTACTTCAACTCTTCTTCCAAATCATCCTAATTCCTGTTAAAATAAGGAAAACCAAGCATACAACCAATAATTCCACCTTTAACTCTCTCATTCTCATAACTAAAGCAAAAGCATGATTTCAAGCTAGTTCCTAAGTCACAAAGGGTGTTTTTAGTATCAAAATTAAGTATAAAAATAACGGTATTTCAACCGTTATCATGTTGTGTTCTTCACTTTGACGGGTTTCTCAAAGGCTTTAGACAGCAGAAGAGGGGATTCTTGTTATTGGTCTTGTTATTGCACTGCCTATATTTTGATTAGAGGGTTAGAGAGGTGTTTTATATTTTTGACGTGAGGTCTCTACAAAAGCCTTGTTGTAAACACCTTGATCATTATAGTGCATTTTCTTCCTATGGTTGGAAGGACACTAGATGTAGGCAGGTTGGCCGAACCAACATAAAAACGTAGTCTAAGTCCTGAAATTTTATATAAGCCCTGAAATTTCCTCTATCTACACTTTAGACCCTCCTTTCTTTACAAAATTGCACAAAAACCCCTATTTGACTAGCTTTGACTAAGAGGGACGCAACCAATGAGGTGTTGCCACGTGTCAGCCCCTTCCCCACCCAAAATTAGGGTTTCAAATTGGGGGAAAGGGGAAAACCTTGTACTGACGTGCGTATTTCTCTACTCTAAGGAACTGATGTGTTTCTCCTCTTCCTTGTGGTGCATGAAGGAGATGGAGGCTTTAATGATTCATGGCAATACGAAGCGTCAATGGAATATGGCCATGGTTGCGTATGAATGAAGAAGCGGCGCTGCTCATGGTGGTGGTCCGATGCGAGCTTAGAGGATGACGAGGTGTTGATGGCGGCCTCGCGAAGATGATCTTCATGAGTGAGTGATGAAGGTTGAAAAACAATTATTTTCATATGTCATTTTAGACCAAATTACACCCTTTACTACTTAGAATGAGCTTAAAATCAAGCAAAACTCAATAAATGAGTCTGTAGAGAGTCAAAAGCTGTTCTTAGATATATTATGCTTGTTTTGCATTTATTTGTAGCTATTTTGAGAAAGTGAAGAATGGAGTTGAAGATAAAGGTCGTAGACTCAAGAAAAGAGAAGAAAATTGAAGAATTGAAGAGTCGACGCACCGCCCGGCAGTAACTTACTCCGTCGGGCGGTCTAGGGCGAGGGGTAGGCACCAAGTGTTGGCGCTGGGCGGATTTGCGATTTGAGGGAAACCACTGGGCGGTAGACCCCTACCACCGGGCGGTAGTGCGATTTGTGGGAAACCGCCGGGCGCCACACTTGTTCTGTCGGGCGGTTGTCTGCTGGGCTTGGGCCTGTTTTCTGTTGCGCTCCTCACCTATAAATAGGCCTATTGCGAGTTTAGATGCATTCTTTTGACAAAAGGGGGTGGCCAGACCTAATTTTGCTCTCTGGAGAGGATCTCTTGGATGCTTAGGCTCCTTTTCATCTTTTCTAGGGTTTGCTTTTCCATTCTTCATCCATTTGTCATCTAGTTTCACCATGACAATGGTAAACTAAACCCTGTTGTTGTTGGGGGAAACAATGTAATCTTTTGATACTCTCTCTTATTGAAACTCTTGTTTATTTATATGGTTTCCATATGTTTTGATTGTTAATTGTTGGGTTCTCATTTGTGCTTAATGCTTTTATTGTTTAACTCATTCGATAATTGTTGTTTGTCTTTATTGATACGGGGACGTACAGTAATGTCATGAACTGGTGAGTAATTCCTTGATTAAGCAATACCACCTAGGGATAGGGGTAGGACGATCAATTGCTTTTAACTTCTGCTCTATAATGTTGTATTAATTGCTAAGGGAGGCTAGGGATGCCTAGCCAGTAATTAGTATTAGGCTCTTTTCGCCGAGGGATCGGGTTAAGGGTAGGCTAAGAAAGTTGCATGACAATTAATTAATCAAGCTAATAATTCAAGAGGTGTAAATAAGAGAGAGCGGATAAGATGAATTTGTATACCCCCAACAACTTCATTCATCCATTGTTTTCTTCTTGTCAATTGAATCAATCTCTTTTGCATGTTCATATTTTATTCTCACATCAAACTTATTAATTTTTATTTTCAAGTCTTACGATTTTAATTCACGCGAACGATAAGGCCTTTCGAGTCTCTTGGGAAAACGATACTTGGTCTTATCATTTATTATTACTTGATACGATTTGGTACGCTTGCCAATCCGTTAACAGTGAGGCGCAAGGCTTGCGCGACTTTGGGATCGCGATCTGTTGGTTGAATCTTCATGCATCAATGAAGTTTGTGATTCTTGGTTCTTCTGCAGGTTTCGGATGAGGATGAATCCATTGTTGGAAGGTTGATGAACAATGACGTGGAGTCCCTAGGGTTTCTGTGACAGTTGGTTGTGTTACGCGGCATGCTCGTGGTGGCAAGATTGTGACACGATGGTTGAAGATGGCATTGATTTCCAATTGGGTTTTCTGATTGCAAGTTTGTGTTGATACTGGTGATGCAGAATGAACGATGATGGTGGCCACTAGCGGCGTAGTTTCATGGTGGTAGTGGCCTAAGAAATTAGGGTTTTGGTTTCTGTTTAGGCTGAAGGTTGAAGAAGATGGTGACGTGGTAGTGGTGATGAGGTGGTAAAATTTGGTTGGTTATCTATGTTAGTGGTGGACTTCCACGTGGCAGAATCTGGTGGAGTCTAATTTAGGAAGGGTGTGTGTAGGGAAATTTAGGAGGTCTATTCAGAATAGGGTTACTGTTGGGCTTAGTGTTGGGCCTGGTTTCGAAAACAAGGGTGAATCATTGTAAAAACAGGAGTGTATTCATCCTCTTTTCTTGAATAAACTCATTTTAATTTTGGGTCTCAATTTTTGCATCTTTGGACCAATAAACTTTTAATTTCAGCTGCAAAAATAAACGTAAGAATTTCCAAGAATAATTTATGCAACTAAAAATCACTTTTTAAACCCCTTTTGTTTTCAAACCTGATAAATCCAATCATCACAAATTTTCTTCAAATAAACTATTTAAGCACAAGTATCCCATCAAAAATTTGAATTTTAAGGAATAAATGTGGGCATAAATATGCACTCATCAAGTACCCCTAATACATTGGGCCAACATGATTAATCCTTTCTTAGTCCTTTTGGAATTCATTGCAAACATCCCTTTGGCACATCACATTTCCTAGCATTGTAACTTTTCAAAACAAGACCATTTTTCATGCAATAATTGCAAACAATGAAAGGAAATATCACTTGATTTACCTGTAAAAATAAAATTTGTAAACTTCTTGACTTTCTTTTCAAAAACAAAATTATAGCAAATTCTAGCTTTTCCAAAAACACAATTTTAAAAGCCAAGAACAACTTCAAAATTGACTTTCCTTTTGTGAATCTTGCACAAGTTTTTAAGAGATATATAACTTTGTTTTCTAAAACAGTGTAATTTTCATAAGGTTTTGAAATTAATTGATTTTCACAATAATAGGTTGAATATTTATGAAGCAGGTCCAGGTTTTCAAAATCCTCATTTAAATCAATTATTCAGTTTTTAGCAGATTAATTATGTTTTATAGCTAGTTGTTTAAGCCTTTTAATCGACTATTTAAGACAACAAGCTTATTTGTTTCATCATGCAATTCCTCAAAAGCATGCAACAATTGATTATAATAATTCTGATGAAATTTGTTTTAAGAACTAAATGGAGATCCATGAAGAGAGCATCAACTTAAGCTAAGGCTACGAAATTGGAGGAAGAAGAAGGACTTTCAAGCTTGTTCTTGCTTTTCCTTAATCCTTAGAAGACATTGGACCTCTCATAAAACCATGGTCAAAGAAGATGAAAAAAGAAGATGGAGCTTGAAGGATTCTACTCTTGTGAAGGATCATATTTTGGTCTTCTTCTTAAAAACACCTTTTGTAAATATGTGGTATAGCTCACTTTTAGGCCTTGTATTTGACCAGACACTTTGTTTAGCTTTGTTTAGAAGGCTTAGTGGCTTTAAGAGTTAAAAATGGGTTAGAAATGGGTTAAAAATGCTTTGACTGAGTTAGTTACAAAGCATAAGGCTCCTCACATTTAATGTTTAGGCTCCTCATTTAATTCTTAGGCTCCTCATTTAATGCTTAAGCTCTTCATTTAATGATGAGACTCCTCATTAAATGATGGAAATGCTCCTAAGTACTCCATATACTCTAGCCTTCTCCTTCACCTATAAAAGGAGAGGCACCCTTTTGTAATCCTTAGAACTTGATTAAATGTAAAGTTCTTTTGCCAAAATTGCAAGGCTTCTCTTCTTGAGTTCTCACCTTATGACGTGTCTTCTTCTAGACCTTTTCATACCTTCTCCTTTGTGTTTGGCCTAACCTCCTAGAAGGACATCTACCAAGACCATACAACACTAACATCTTCATTTCTTCATCTCTATTTGCTTCCGCTACTATCATTATTCATATCTAGTCCATCCTTTGAAGAAGCTTCATCAACACACTTGGAAGATCATCTTATGTTGAAGAAGCATCCTCAAAGTAATCTCCATCATTTGGTATCAAGAGCTATGGTCACCTTCTTGGAAGTCTTCAAGAGATAAGTGTCTTAAAGTTCTTACCCATTTTCTTTACCCATTTGTGTTATTGTGAATTCCTTATTGTTTCATCTTTTCCAACATGTCTAATATGTTTTTTGAGTCATGAGTATGTGTTGTATGTCTTTAAATATTGATTCAAATTAATTTTTCTTCTTGAAACATCCATGTTGTGTGCCTAGCATTTCAAATTTTTCTATTTGTATGTATGCATAGTGATAACGGTCTAAAAACCATTATTTTCATGCTTAAATATGATATCAAAACACACTCTTTATGGCTTAGAATGAGCATAAAATCAAGCAAAACACTTAGTTGAGTCATGTGAGAGTCAAAAGTTGGTTTTAGAGATATTATGCTTGTTTTTGTATTGTTTTGCAGGGTTTTGATGAGAATTGAAGATGGAAGTGAATTAGGACGGACTTAGACTCAAGAAAGAAGAAGAAAAAGGAAGAAAAGAAGAGTCTATGAACTGCTCAACGGCCAAAATCAACGCTGAGCGGTCAAAGCGATTAGAGGCAAACCGCTCAGCGGTAAAATTGACCGCTGAGCGGTAGCGCAGCTAAGAGGCAAACCGCTGAACGGTTTACTTAAGCGTTGAGCAGTTATCTGTTTTTATTTGACTTAGATTCTATTATCTTTTTGGTTTATAAATAGACCCAGTGCGATTCAAATTTTAATCTTTTGGCCAGCAGAGATGTCCAGAACTGTTTTACACACCTTGGAGGAGGTTCCTTGGATGCTTAGGCTCCAATCTACCAAATTTAGGGTTTATTCTTCCATTCTTTCATTATTTTTCATCTAGATTCACCATGTCCATGGTGAACTAAACCTTAGGTTGTTGGGGAACAATGTAATCTTTTGAAAATCTCTTATATCAAAATTTTTATCTTCTTTATATGCTTGCATATGCTTACTTTATCAATTGTAGGGTTCCTTACCTTTGCTTAATGCTTTTATCGTTTAACTCATTAGGTAAATGTTGTTTGTGTTTATTGATACGGAGACGTACAGTAATTTCATGAACTGGGGGGAATTCCTTGATTATGCTAATATCGCATAGAGATAGGGGTAGGACGATCAATTGTATTTTGCATTTGTTTCTCATGCATTATTGGTTACTAGGGGAGGTTAGAGATAGTAAGCCAGTAATTGGTAATAGGCACTTTTTGCCAAGAGATTGGGTTTAGGGTAGACTAAGAAATTTTGCATGACAATATGATAAATAAGCTAAGTAGATAAGAAGAGTAGATATAAGAGGGTGAATAAGATGAAATTATAAACCCCAACAACTCCATTCATCCATAGTCTTTTCTAGCCAATTGCATTTTGCATGTTTATTTTCGTCCTTTGCATACAAAACCTAAATTTAATTCTTTTCTCAAGTCTTATGTGATTGGTTTACATGAAAGTTAAGGCCTAAGAGTCCTTTGGGAAACGATACTCGAACTTACCCATTTTATATTACTTGATAACGATTTGGTACACTTGTCAGGGACTTAACACATAGTTTATGGGTTTGGGTCATATTTTGATTCATTTTGTTTGATTTTATGATCCTATTGTTTTATCTT
>NC_028351.1:29400625-29409565 GCF_000741045.1 Vigna radiata var. radiata | reverse complement strand
GTTGTTTGCATTTTTCCATCAAGTGTTTTGCCTTGGCTAATCTGGTTGGTCTTGTATTCTTAGTTTTATTTTGGTTTTATTCATCTATTCTAGCATCTTTCCTTAGGGATTCCTTTTGAGTACTTACCTAATTGATACCCTTAATTTTATTTTTTTTGCTTGTAATTCTTGACTTTCTTTGAAGCATTGTCTCATCTTACTCCATTTGAGTTTAGATTTCAATTTTTTTATTTTTTTTTTTGCTTTCATTCTTTGGCCTCTTTGGTGCTTGAAATCAAATTTGGTTAGTGCTTTCTTTTGGGAGTTTAACTAACTTTGAAGGTAGCATCTTAAAGGCTGGAAAGAAGGCTAATAGAAGCATTTCTTTAGACTTTGGAAAAAAGAGTTCTTACATGGATCATAGTGAACATAAAGAGAGGATAAACACTTGAAGAAACCAAGAATTTAGGAGCTATTTTTTAAATTTTTATTTGATGTTTTGTATCACGAAACCTCTGTGTTCTAGTAATTTTTTTGGTTTCATTTGCTTTTTTTTGTGTCTTTGGAAAATGTCTTTGGTACAATCTCATCTCCATTGCTAAAATTGTGTAATAGTTTAGTTTTCACTCTTAAAAGTGAAGGTGTTTCAAATGACTCTTAAGCTATTTGCATCTTCACATAGAACCGTTAGTTTAGCTGTTTACATAACATTCAATTCCTTGTACTTTCTTTTTATACATTGTCTTGTTTATCTTTTAAGTCTCTATGGTACTTTGGTTGTTTGAAAGCATCTTAGATAAACCTTTCTTTGGTTTTAGGAACATTCTTTCCATTTGCATTTAAAAATGTCTTGAAAGATTTTTATTTAGAAGCCTAAGTAAGGATAATCTAAGGAAACTCTGGCTATGAAAGACTTCGTTTTTAAGCTTGTTCATTGTGACTCAAAAAGGTTAAAAGAAAAAATTAAGTCGTTGAATTAATTTAATTTGACATGTTATATTAAAAAATTATTAAAAATTGTATAATTTGAAATATGTTTTCAAAATTCAAAATAAACAACATAAAACATTTATAATTTTTTTTGCAGCTCTTCCTGAAAGTGCATGAAAAACTATCGATGTGCATTAAGAAATGGGCTTCTAAAATAAATCCTAAACTGCATTTTGTAATGTATGAAGTATTCTAGAATAGTCTTCTGGAAGCAATATTGAGTTGATTCTAAAATAGTTTCAGATACAATGTTAAATTCATTTTAAAATAATGTTTAGGATTCAACTTTTGAAGGTACAATAAAAGCTAAAAAATGCCTAAGGACAATTTAAACATTTCACATTTTGGGACGTGTACCTTCAATAGAAAGAAAGAGTATTTCTTGAATCAAGTAAATCAATTTTGCCAGTTGCTTGCAGCACTTCCAATTTCTATTTGCACCTCCACAAGATTTGGAATTCCAATTTTGCGCAACGATTTTTATACATAAAACAGCCTCCTTCTTAGACATTATGGGCAGTTTTTCCTTACACTTTTCGGATTGCGTAATTCGAAAATCTATTTTTCTTTTTAAAAAATTACTTCGGGAAATCATTTAGCTTCATTGTTACATAATCCACAAATTATTTAGCTTCTGGATTTTACAATACATGAGTTATTTTTAGCGAACAATATGAAAACAACAAAATAGGAAAAAAAAAATTATAGGATGCAATGCAAGAAAGTTACCCAGATGGAGGAAGAAACTGCCACGTTGTGTTGTGCTCGTTGCTAAACAAGCTCGGGGCAGGTAGCTTCATGAATGGAAGGGTGGTTTTACTGCTTTGTTGGTTGAAACGGTGAAATTCAGGTTATCACAATTCGGAGTCTAGAAATATGCTTCCAAAACACTGTTTTAGGTCGAACAAAATAATTAACCAAGACAATGTGCTATTAATAACGCTGTTTAGTTCGGCACTATATGTATTTGAGTATTTCTTATGCTGATATTTATGCGAAAATTTTCACCACTATAACACTGAGTATCTTCTAAAGTTAACACGATATCTGAAAGAACCAAAACTTAGGATTCGGTGGCGCGTGTCTACCCACTATCATCTACACCAAAAACTATTCAATCACCACAGATCCATGTTGAACCAACCAAAAACNATNCAATCTTTTGCCTGTCCCTGAATTGCCTCCTCACTCCGTATTTTTTTTTTTCTTTGGAACAATGAGTAGGCTGAAATACTCAATGAACTTTAACTAGTTCAATGTCATAAACCAACCATGAATTTGGTGGTATTTTGTCAGAGTGTCCATCACTCTCAGACCTGATACACGCAGATGTTAGAGGTTGTAGGATCCCAAATAAGAAATTAGAGAAAAGAAAATGGCGCTAAATACACATAAGAATTCAATCACGTACGTTAATGTTGGTGGAATGACAAGTCTTCTCTTTTCTCCAACTTGCATGCCTGGGAACCATAAATACGCAGGTATATATACATCACAACAGTTCTTAGAGAGAAAATACATTTAAATGAGAATAGCCACTAACAATCTTCAAAACTAATCCACTACTATTATTCGATTAACTTCATGTAGATCCCAAGACAGCGTGGGCAACCACTCTCATTTTCAACCAATTAATAGAGACTAAGGGACCAAGAGGCCAAGGCGCCTATTAAAACTAATCACAGGCATTGCTCTAATTCAATAAAACTATAAATGCAAAAACTGGAAAAACTAAAAAAGGACACAATATAAAAATGACTACCTTCAAGGCCAACATCCCAACCCTCGATAACCTCTCCTTTACCTGCAAAAGGTCAATACTTAATACAAGTATAAATAGTTCTTCAGGTAACAAGGTTTGGGTGAATAGTGTTACCAAGGCGAAATTTGAAAGGAGTTTGGCCAGCGTTTGACTCAAAGACAGCTCCATTTTCCTTCAACTTGCCAGTGTAATAGATGCTAATCTGTGACAACAGTGTAGTTACTTAAATCAAATCAAATAAATTCTTCAAATTATTTATCTATTTGATAAATGATGCCCATGAAGTTTGAATCATGTAAACTACCCAGACCCTCANCATTAGCAAAATACAGGGACGTCGCAAGTTTTTTGGTTTGATTTCATGGAACTATTATCTAAAGTATTTTAAACCGTTTAAATAAACTACCTTTTTTCCTGAAGCTGCGATTTTGCCATCTTTTTTCCCCTTCTCTTGTTCCTGAATAACTAGTCCATTTTTCAATGTTCTAACATTGGAAGGTTTTGCATCTTCCCCCTTACTTCTGTCCTCCTCCATCATCTCAGTCTCACCACTTCGCTCAACACATACAGTAATATTAGAATTTACAACTTCCCCATTGCCTTGACTTTTACTCATTTTCTTCCTTTTCTTAGCTTTTCTATTCTCAGATTGATTTCCATCAGGTAAGTCATAAGCACCATTGTCTACCATCCTGTGCCAGAAAAATTAAGAATGTAAGGTTTATAATATCTCAGACTAATAGAAAATAAACAAAAGAGAGCCCAATTTCAGTAATCCTTTTCTCCCTGGTCATTCAGACCAGAATGACAGTCCAATTTCAGTTATGTATCATTTGTCTGTCCCTACACTATTGATATTTTTAGACACCTCATTAGTTAAGCATATGATCAAATTATAGTATAGAAATGAATATCAAACCTCACCTTCCAAACCAATTTTATAAAATTATGTAAGGTTTAAAGTTCATTTTATAAAATAGTATTAAGAATATATCTTAATAAGGTTTGTTTGACTTTTTTTTTATCGGCAGATGTTAGTTGGAAAGTTGAATCCACAACCTCTTTATCCTCCCTTCAAACCAACCTTACATCTCCCAATGTTAGTGGGAAAAGTTGAACCCACAACCTCTCTCTTCCTTGCTCCCAAAGGTTTGTTGGACCTATCATGTCACCTACTTCTGGACCACTATTAGACCACTTCGAAATATATAGTTCCAAATTCAATATATCAAATCCTCCTCGGCATGATGGTGTGCATCGAAAATCTCACATCAATTACAGATGTGACCAAATTATAGTACAAAGTGCAAATATCACCTTCCAAACTAGTTTTTTTTTTTTTAAATTGAGTTAGGTTTAAAGTCTACTTTCTAAGAAATATTTATATAAAAAAAAGTTTAAAAGAGAAAACATTAATATCTATCATATTACTAGAGGCTTGTCATGAAATCATATGATTTCTTTTCAATTATTATTCTTACAGATACAACAGTACTACTACTAGCAAGGCACATTTTCTCATCCTTGTCAATTGTTTTTCTTTATAATTTATACCAGGCAGAAAAATATTTACAGCTTGATTCCTAACCAACTAGTTTTTAATTTTATATAAGAATTTTACTTTAGTTTCCGCTTACTTGAAGGGATAAGGACACTTTAGGCATAAAAGCTTGAACCAATTCTAGTCAGTATCCAATGATTTATCTACCGAACAGCTAATCTAGGAAATGTTTAAACTTGTTCATTTATTACTAGTTTGTCAAGCTTGTTGCCAAAATCAATTGTCCACAGTTAAATTTTAGCAGTAAAGCATGGATTAGTAACAAGTTATAATATTATCTCACATAGAGAACGTAAACAAAACATATCCATACTTTCTGTTGTAATTTGAGATAATATCTTTAGAATCTTCCTAATTAGAGGAAACAGATACATAACTTTTTATTTTATTTTATTTTTTCTAGATTTTCTAGTTTTCCTATTTCTCTTTTTAGGAGAATTAGATTATTACAAATAGCGAGTATCAGAATGTATTTTTTATGATTCGAATTCCGGTCCTGCAACCAAACAGAATCATTGGTAAATGAAATAACACAATTAAGAGAACGAGTTAGACAACTTACAGACAATAAGTTAAAAGGAGACCCAGGGACATAAAGTACATGATCAATGGATATGGATGGAAAAATATGAACAATACCAATACCATGAGATGAGACTCTAGACCCATCAGCCATTGTTACTTAGAGTAAATTATCTAGACATGACAAGGAAGAAAACAAGGACTTGTTACCAGTGATATGATCGGTGGCACCTGAGTCAAGGACCCAAGATCCAAGANAGTGAGTCAGACCAACAAAAGGAGTACTTATGCGTGTAACAGAAGCAGATGTAGTGAAACTAGAGTGTTAACGGTCCTCATACCATCTGAGAAATTCCTGAAAGATTGCAGGATTGTCTATAGTATTTGATGAAGTAGGATGGTCTGCAGACAGTGATGGGGGTGGTGGATCAGAATTAGCCATTGCTATAGGTCGAGGAGGAGGTCCATGAAGCGTGTAATATCTATCAATTTTGTGGCCTAGCTTGTTACAGTGGTCACATTTTGGATGTCCTTTACCTGGCTTGTGAGACCGACTTTGATCATCACGTTGGGCAGCCATGGAGAGGGAGAAACCCTAAAAATCCAAAGTGCTCCAATTGACGCAACGACAACAACAGATCCAGAAAGAGGGCGACGAGACAATCACGGCGGTCCTAGTCAGCGGCGGATCTCGCCGGCGACGCGCCGGCACGCTCGGCAGGAAGTGGCGGATCTGGTGACTGTTGCGGCGATGTGTGGAGGCGCGTGGATGGTCCGTTCACCGTGATCTTTGCACCATGGTGGTTGCCCGGCCAAGACGATCCGGGGGTAAGGCCACTAGCCGAAAATACCGATAACTCCATCGGTTTTTGCTCCGCTTCTTCTCCTTCCGCATCGGGGTCCTCCTCTTCATCCTTTGCCAACAGCACTACGCACAAACTCTTCTCAAGGCAATAGTGCCCAGGGCTGAAAGGCCCACCGGAGCGGAAACACCTCCCTTCCTCCTCCGTTTCAGGAATTCAGGGTAAGGAAGATTTCTTGAACTTCTTCCCCTGTTATCACTGCCTCTAGGATTTCCTCCCCTCGCCGTGTTACTCCCTCTTGTACCATCTTTTCTTACTGAGCCCACACTCTCCGTCGCACCATTCTTCCCCGTATTTCTTCTGATCGGTTTGGTCCTTGTAACGACAGTGCCCCCTCCCGACGTTCGCCCCCAAGATTGCGCATTCTTGGTAGTCATCCACCCAATTGAGCCCAATACACGTTGCACGTCTTCCACATCCCGGGAAAGCCTTATCGCCGTCATCAAATCTTAAGGGTCGTGGGGCCTAATTAGGCACCGTATCTTTTCTTTTAGGCCCGCTAGAAAGTACCCCAATAGTTGGTCGTCTGAAAATGCTCTAGTCTGCCAGACCAACACCTCAATCGCTCGCACGTATTCCTCCACCGTGTCCGTCTTCCTGATCATTGCCATCCTCTCAAAGATTCCACCTCTGTTGCGACTTTCAAATCGAATCATCAACGCCTCTTTGAGCCCTTCCCATGATCGATCTCATGCCTTCTCTTTCCAGAACTTAAACCAATAGTCGGAGCTTCCTTACATGCTAACGTAAGCCAGTTCAACCTTCTCCACCTCCAATACCCTCTGTATCTGTACAGAAAAGAATGCAGAGGCTTAACCCTCCTCACAGGTATGATCCTGTTCAACTAACAAAACAATCAACAACTGTTAGGCCTCTACTGGTGTATAGTAGGAGGAAGACAGTTACACAACCTAACTGCCGAGGTAGTTAGGTGGGTTGGTTGAGGGTATCTTGTATAAAAGGGGTGATTAGTTGTAGTTGAGGGTAGTTAGTAAATTCTTTTGTTGATCAGGAACCTGTTAGTCCTGATAGGGGGGAGGTTAAGCTCTCTACTTGCTGTATCCGTTGATTGCTATTGAATAATAAAGACTATTCAGTACATTTGTGTGTTCTGTGTGCGTTAGAAGGTGTTTCTTTTAGGTTCTTGGATAACGAACCTATCAGTTTGGTCCGACCTGCCGGATCCGTGAGAAGAGAGGGATCAGCAATGAACAGTCAGACGGAGGGAAGAATTGACAATTTGGAAATCACGATTGAGGGAATTAAGGAGGAGACTGCAGCCATCCGACGCGATTTGCAACAGATGATGAAGGTGATAGGTGGAGGTACGAATAATAATGGGGGAGGCTCTGAAGGGAGCAGCAACTCGGTTAGCGATAATAATGACAAGCGCGACAATGGGGGAATNCCCCATAATTGGAGGAAAAGGGTCGAACTACCGGCATTTGAAGGAGGAGAACCCCATAGTTGGATCAACAGGGCGGAACGCTTTTTCGACATCCAGAGAGTGGCTGAAGAGAAAGTGGATCTAGCCTACATTAGCAAGGAAGGTAGCGCTAGTTACTGGTTCAAGCATTGGAGGGAAAAAACCAAGAACCGTTCTTGGTTGGGACGAAAGGCGGGATTGATTAACCGGTTTGGAGGCGGGTTCAGGGGAACAGTGTATGAACAATTAGCGACCCTGAGACAGGAGGGTGTGGTGGAGGATTTTATCAGGAACTTTGAGATGTTGCTGAGTCAGACTCAGGGGTTGACGGAGGAATTGATTTTGGGTTTTTTCCTGGCTGGGTTACGCGAAGACGTAAAGGGTCAAGTACGAATTCAAGATCCTCAAGACTTGATGGCAGCGATCAGGGTCGCAAGGGATGTAGAAGACGCGATCCAGCGAGCACGCGGTGTGGTGTGGAACGGAGGAAGGGTGAATCCGATGAACACGCGACCCACTGCGACGATAGTGAGGGGAGACGGAGAACGTAATGTCGCGAACAGGGTCAGCGGGGTAGAAGGAGGAGGCGCGACCAGACGGGAGGTGTCGTCATCGGCCAGTCAACCCATAGCNAGGGGTAACNCCGTTACCGGAGGCGAAGGTAGAGGAAGAGTGGTTAGAAACTTACCTTACCCGGAGTACTTGAAAAGGAGGGCAGAAGGGAGATGCTTTCAGTGCGGGGGTCCTTTCGCTCCCGGCCACAGGTGTTCCGAGAGAAGCCTAAGAGTTTTACTGCTGGCGGAGGACGAGGAGGAAGAGTTGACTGAGCACACCGTCGAGGAGACGAAANCGATGGAGCTATCAGCGTGTTCGGCGGAGGGTCTGACACCTCCAAAAACCATGAAATTGACAGGCATGATCGGAGAACAGAAGGTGGTGGTTCTCATTGACAGCGGGGCNAGCCACAATTTCGTCAGCCGGAGGGTGGTGGAGGATTTGAAGCTGCCNGTGACAGAGACATCTACATACACCGTGAGCCTCGGTGATGGGCACCGAAGAACGACGAGTGGGCGTTGCGATAGAGTTCGGATTCATTTGGGGAACACCACCGTCGAGGAGGATTTTTACGTGTTTGAGCTTGGAGGAGTAGATATTATTCTGGGTATTGCTTGGTTGGCCAAATTGGGAGAGGTCATGTTGAATTGGAGAGAAATGTCCATGCAATATGTAGTGGGTGATGATAAAGTGGTGATAAAGGGGGAACCAGCTTTATGCCGACAACTGGTGGAGCCTAAGGCCTTGATGAAGATGCAGGAAGCTGACTCATGGGTATTAATTTGGGAGTTAGAGGTAGTGGAGCAGGGGACCCACGGGGAAGTGACAGATGATTTGACCGAACAGCAGAAAGTGGAACTCAGAGCAGTGTTGCAGTTCCACTACCGAGTGTTCCTGGAGAGAGAAGGACTGCCTCCCCAACNTAGTTTGGAGCACAAAATTTTGCTGAAGGAAGGGGAAGGTCCTATAAATGTTAGACCATACAGATACCCATACCTCATGAAAGATGAAATAGAAAAACAGGTGCAGGACATGTTGAGGGCAGGTATTATCCGACCTAGCCAAAGTCCTTATTCCAGCCCAGTTATTCTGGTGAAGAAAAAGGATGGAAGCTGGAGGTTTTGTGTTGATTACAGGGCCTTGAACAGGGCTACGGTGCCGGACAAATTTCCGATACCAGTCATTGAAGAACTGTTGGACGAACTTAAGGGGGCCAAGTACTTTTCGAAGCTGGACCTGAAAGCAGGCTATCACCAGATACGAATGGGGGCAGAGGATATCC